>NW_028301539.1:13430000-13497500 GCF_042242905.1 Orbicella faveolata
CTGTATGAGTTCAATCTACGAAAACACTGGCAAAAAATAGGCAGTCAATGACGGTATGTGGCTACTGCTGTTATCATCTAGAACATTGCAGTAAAACAAATCATATTGCAATAAAACGAGCTAAATACGAAACCGTTTTTGGACTCGTAGCTCGTTAAAAACATGAGACTTGTTCCTTGCACCGCGCAAAATATGTCGATCTCCAAAGTTGTAAACATAAGACTTTCGGTAACTTGAATTAAATATCTTACTTCCAAGTTAGTTGACTTTCTAGTAGGGTGCAGGAAAAAGAAATAACGTGTGAATTTGGAGGCACATTGTGCGGGAGAATGAAACCTTCGATTGTGCGGGGAATTGTGCGGGATTATTGACGAACCAACGCTCTTGCTAACTCCTTAGGAAAATTTGCATTGACTATAGTTTAGCCAGTTATTTCACTTGTAGTTCAAATATATTTAGCAGTCTCGGCAATCGCCAATTCTTTTAGAAAACTGTGTCTGACTGCAAAAGAAAATCATGCTGCGTGACATGAACTAGACGAGCATGAAACCAAAATAAATAGCAAAACAGAATGCCGCATCTTCCTTTATAAATGAGAGTCCTTTTAAAAATAATCCTGCCTTGATTAAATAAAAATATATAGCTTGAATATTTCCATATGAGGAAGTAGCAGATCCCATTAAAATAGTGCTCAATACACATATAGTGTAGAGCTGAGTATATGAGTAATAACGAAGAGGCAAGATTTGCTGTTACTCCGAGTTTCGTGCTTACGCACTCATCAGACAGTATTTAATGATAAGCATTCCTATCAACTAGATATATATACACGGTATTAAACAATAGGCTAATTGCTGGACTAGTTGCATTACAATAAGTGATAGTTATACTGGAAAACAATAGGTGTGAAGATAGAAATTACGGGGACGAGTATAAACTGCGTGGGTGCAGTACAATATAAAGAAAGTGTCAAGCGTTCTTCAAGTAGAATTTGTTCTCGTGCCGGCATTTAGAAATAAGTTCTGATCTTTTGTTTAGTAGATTGTCGTTGCTATGTTTGATAATCATTAGTTTTTCTGTGAGGCAGAGGTCGCATCGTTTGGAAATGTTGTTGTAGGGTCTTGCACGGCTAATAATTGACCATTTGATGTTGAAGTCTTGTTTTTTGTCGTGTAGTTGCCAGATGTATTTAGAAAGCTCGGTGCTGTTGATGTGTTTTCTGTGCTTAAATGTGGATTTGTGCTGCGAGAATCTCTGTTTGAATGTTCCTTCTGTCAGTCCAATGTAGTTCTTGGTTGTGTTGTTAGTTGTAACTTGTGCGTTGTAGATTACACTGGAAGTCAGGCATTTGTTGTCTAGCGGGCATTGGTCTTTTTTGCGGCAGTTGCATTGCTCTCCGGTGGTTGCGTTGGCGTTGTTGTCGGCGTTTGTTATTTTCATGTTGTGTTTGTTGATTACTGTTTTCATGTTGTCCATGCAACTGTAGCTGACTTTGACGTTGTTTTTGTTGAAGAGGCTGTGGTATTTATGTTGGTTCGGAAAGTGCTTAGATATGAGCTTCAGGAATGTTCTACCGATGTTTGTCTTTACATTTTTACTAAATGGAGGGTTGTACCATATAATGTTTCTTTGTCTGTTGCGTCGGGGGCGTGTTGGTTGATTGTCTTCGTTGTAAATTAGTGTTTCAGAGTATCCGCTGGCTTTCAAAGCAGTTTCGTAGATTGGTTTGGCCTTGTTGAATTCGTGTTCGTTGCATGAGTTGGCGGAAATACGGCGATTGATGGATGCTGGAAGTTGCTTTATTATGTTAGGTGGGTGGTTAGACTTTGTGTTGATGTACTGCGGTTCGTCGTTAGGCTTTCTGCTTTCAATCGATATGTTGCATGGACAACATGAAAACAGTAATCAACAAACACAACATGAAAATAACAAACGCCGACAACAACGCCAACGCAACCACCGGAGAGCAATGCAACTGCCGCAAAAAAGACCAATGCCCGCTAGACAACAAATGCCTGACTTCCAGTGTAATCTACAACGCACAAGTTACAACTAACAACACAACCAAGAACTACATTGGACTGACAGAAGGAACATTCAAACAGAGATTCTCGCAGCACAAATCCACATTTAAGCACAGAAAATACATCAACAGCACCGAGCTTTCTAAATACATCTGGCAACTACACGACAAAAAACAAGACTTCAACATCAAATGGTCAATTATTAGCCGTGCAAGACCCTACAACAACATTTCCAAACGATGCGACCTCTGCCTCACAGAAAAACTAATGATTATCAAACATAGCAACGACAATCTACTAAACAAAAGATCAGAACTTATTTCTAAATGCCGGCACGAGAACAAATTCTACTTGAAGAACGCTTGACACTTTCTTTATATTGTACTGCACCCACGCAGTTTATACTCGTCCCCGTAATTTCTATCTTCACACCTATTGTTTTCCAGTATAACTATCACTTATTGTAATGCAACTAGTCCAGCAATTAGCCTATTGTTTAATACCGTGTATATATATCTAGTTGATAGGAATGCTTATCATTAAATACTGTCTGATGAGTGCGTAAGCACGAAACTCGGAGTAACAGCAAATCTTGCCTCTTCGTTATTACTCATATAGCTTGAATATTTCTTCATAAACTGCGTTAAGGGTCGCAAATTCTTGGAAGTTATCCGCAAAATACGCAACTTGAAAGTTTATGCAAATTGTGTGCAATGCAATTTGAGCCTAGTAACAGGACTGTTGTTTTCGCGAAGGAGTTTATCATGATTCTTTTTTGCTCTCTCGAAAGGGATTATTCGCTCTGCAAAGGAGATATGACTCTTGAAAAGAGTTTAAGATCGCAACACGGCAAAGATGTTCAGCTACACAATTTACTCGGATCGCCACGACCAGCAAACAAACTTCGTACAATTTCTGCTAGCATGTACAAAGTAATCGCCATAAGTTGTAAAAAGACCTCGAAAATTCTTTGCAAACAACTTCTCCATCAATGCGTAGACAGCTGTGCTTCATTCTTGAACCAAAATGGTTTAAACTCACAACTTGCGATAGGATGAGGAGGATATTCAACGAAACAACTTGAATAGTAAATATCTAAGCGGAACTCTTGTCCTAAAATATCCTGATTCGTTAATTTGCTTTTATTGTGTCCAATACTCATTTTCGTAAAGTACGATTTGATACTGTGGTACGAAGCCCGAGTAAACGCTCTTAGAGCGTCTAGTCTAAATGTGAACGATCTTTCCGTTTCTTTTCAATTAGTGTGATGATTGCTTGTTTTTGAGAACTAGACATCTCACCTTTTTCGAAACATTCATTAATGTAGTTAATAAAGCTATCGCTAATTACTGGCCAAAATGTCTTATAGAATTCAATAGAAATGCCGTCATTACCAGGAGTTTTGTTATTGTCAAAGCTATCAAAGAGACGAAAACATTCTTCTGCTGAAATTTTGCCTTCGCAAAATTTTTTCTGGTCTTCAGAAAGTGTGGGTATATGTAGATCATTGGCCGCGGCCGCACTCGCACTGGAGAGTTAACCGGGTTATTTCTAATTAATTAATTACGGTTAACCGGGTTACCGAAAAATCGGGATGCAGCCGCTAATTTCGGCTGTTCATGGAACTTAAACCAGGTTTACGGTTACCATGGAAATTAATTGATGTACAATAGATTTTTTAACCGGGTTAGGTTAATTTTAAACCATCTTTTTCCGTTCTTTAACCCAGGTTAGTGGTCTTTTATCAGCAGTCTGATCAGCGCTGCACGGAAGCGAGTGTTTATTTTTGCCATAAATGGCGACAGAATACGACAAAGGGCGTGAAAAGAGTCGAAGCTCATTCGAAAGTAGTCTCTAAAAAAGTCATGCATGGCAGGATTCCTATGGATTTCCCCAAACCATCGCTGGTCTCTCGGATATACCCAGACTCGAGGACGATTCATTCGACGGCGATGGAGAACACTGACGTCTACGTGGAATTAACATCATGTTTGAAAGAACTGCCTTAGAAATTTGCGTAGTGCACATTAGAAGGAAGAGGGACTGCCTTAGCCGTGAGTGGAGAGAAAGGAAACGAAAACAAAGAAAAAGAATCGAGAATATAACAACAGACTGAACAGGGTCCTCGAAGTCTGCCATTTTGTCGGTTTATCTCATGACGTCAATTGAGTTAAACCCACTTCATAACCCATTTCAGTGCGGCCGCTCATAAAATATAATCCCGTTATTTTATTATAACCAACCTTTAACCGAGTTAAGTTGTTTAGAATTTTTAACCAGGTTTCTAAAAAATGAACCCAGTTAATTCTCTTAGTGCGGCCGCAGCCATTAAGGAAAGAAGAAATTTTCATCGCAACATCTGGATCAGTAGTACTGCTTTTGTACAGGTTTTTGTAGAACCGTTCTTGTTTCTTTAATATACAAAATGGATCCGTTTTAAGTGGCAGTCTCTCTAAAAGCGGTCCACTGCATTTCTGGTCGGGAAAAAGTTTTCCCTCAAACTTTTCTCAGTGAACTATCTTAGGTCATAAGTAAATGCAAAGACTTTAGTTTTTGCAAATACGTCAAAATAATTTTTTTAGAGCTCACAACAATCATAGCCGGAAAACGCCTAAATTTGAACATTCCAATGACGGAAAATTTCCTAACTTGACAAGCTCGCTGCTCAAAGACCACCAAACGTAACAAAAAATTGTTGCTATCCCTACATTAAGTGATCCTTCAAGGGTAAGAAATGCACGTTACTTTTGATATATTTTGTTTTGGGGGATCCTGAAAATTTATCTATTACCACCCGTTATATCACTTTCTGAAAACCCGCCAAAGTAGCTTGTCTTCGCTGGCATTTATTTCCCAAGTCCAGACCCGGCCGCTCAAAATTCCAACTGAATTCTGCTAAGCAAGGGTTAGGAAACATAGAAATGTAAAAATACCTTGCGCTTTTTATCTTTCTTTCCCACAGCGACTTCGAACTTTCTGTGCTTTGTGCGATTCTCACCCTTCATTATGCAAATTAGGTTGTCACGCAAGTTCACATTCAAAACGCTTTAACATTGTTACATTTCACCGTAAGTGTAAAATAAAAACGATTACACAAAAATAAAAATTATTAACGGCTTACGTAGCTGAAAGTGTTGACTTATTTGTTCCCTTGTACCGTGCCGTGAGGAAATCGCTGGGAAATGATGTGGTGGCTCCAAAGTATTATGCAAATTTGGTTGTCTGTAAAACTTGGTCTATATAATCGGGAAACTTTTTCATGTTTTTGAATCTAGCTTTTCTTCTATTGACGATTTAAAAAAGAAATATGTGTAATTCAATATTTGCATGCACTTAGGGTTCTAATACTTAAACATGTAAAATTCAGCTTTTACTATGTGTGAAGGGCTTCTACAATGAATACTGAAATCGACAATTTGTGACCAATGCATTCAATTCAATTAGCTTCTATTCTGTTTATTATCTTCTATTCGGCAACTGAAAGTTGAAAGGCGACATGGTTTAGCTTTGGAGGTTTTCGTGGATTAGTATATCCGTATCATTTATGAGCAAAGTTAAATATTTAGTAACTTGAAATAGTTTGCGCGGCTAGAATTAATATCAAAAAATCAATTTTGGCTTTTTTTATTACCCGTTGAAGCGACCGCCCAACAACAGGAATAGGCAATTTTATAACTAATTTTGGTGGCCTCGTTTAGTATCAATTTTGCAATTTAATTTTAGGGGCATTTTTGGCAAGAAATTTCAGTGCTAGTTGTGTAGTGTTTTGTTAAAGCCTAGCTTACATGATTAAATTTTACCACCGTGTCTGACAAATCAGATTAAACGGATACCTATCTCAAAACAAAATGTCGTGCTTTTTATCGCGCACGTGTACAGATCGTTGTAGGATTCAATAGGAACATCGGGTATCATTAGCTTACTTCAATGCAATGACATCATAGAAAGTCACCTTGCTTCCATCCATTTGTCACGAGAGACCATAACAGAGGGACAGCTTATCTTGGCGAGGACTGACCTTTTTGATTTAGACGAGTCGCTTGTCGCGCAAATGTCCGTATGCGCCAAGCACAGGCACACGTATGGGAAGTTCTGGCGACCCAGAACAGCCTGTCAGTATCCAGCACATCAAGGGCGTCCTGGTAGGAACCAGAAAGCGGCAAAGAGCTGATATTCACTGAATCTTGAAATGGCTAAAGCCATCAAATGTATGGTGTTCTGGTTCAAGTCGGCTCAGGTTTGTACAACAAATTGTAACTTTCTTACACACTTTTTGTTACATAACACAGGCGTTAAAACATTTTGTTTTATCCGGCTGTAATGTATTGAAAGCAGTTTCAGAGGTAATAGGGGCACTGCCCCATAGAGAAAAGGTCAAATTAGCTGCCCCTGAGAGGGATCTGAGTTCACATAGCTGTCAGGTCAGGACACCATCACCACAACACAACCCGTCCTCATCCTCGTGTTTACTTTTTGATCATCCTGATTCTCGCTCTTCTGGAGTATAGTAAAACATATGAGAGTCATCTGAGTGATTTGGTTACGAAAACGTTATTAAATAAAGAAGTACTCACTTAGTTAGGAGAACAATAATTGTCCACCAAGTCGATGCTCATTTTGAAGTGTTTTCCAAACGCATCGCAATCCATTATAACCAAAGAGCAAGCAAGGTTGCATTGTAAGACAATGAGTATTGCTAAAGCGAATACACACTGTACGAACCTGTACATATTGGTTGACTTTGCAGTGTCTGGAGCAGATAAGGAGGTAAAATATTTGTGGCTTGTGCAACACAGCTGAGATTACGAAGTCTATGAAGGTCACGACGTTGTCGATTTCAGTTACAGCGTTCTGTCAAGATTTGATATCAATTTTCAAGTTTTAACATCGGCTAAATAGTACGGTTCACTTTAGAAACATCAGCGGAAAATGGAAAGAAAGAATCAAAACACTAGAAAAGTTTTGCAAACTGACCGGTCTATAAACAGGACTAATAGAAGTAATGGACTGTGACTAAATTTGCAAATATTCCAGCCACGTTTTCCTGACTTTTCCACAAAGCGTCTGGAGATCACTGCTAATAATTCAGCAATGCTACCTATTTAAACCGTTTCTGAGTTTTAGTTTTTGTTGGATCCCTGTATCTTAAACGTGGCATGATTAATTAAAACAATGTGAGAGCGTTTTGATTGAAAACAATCTGAATTAGCGTGACAACGTAATTTGCATAATGAAGTGTGAGAATCGAACAAAGCACAATAAGTTCGAGGTCGCTGTGGGAAAGGGAGATAAAAAGCACAAGGTATTTTTAGATTTCTATGCTTCCCAACCCTTGTTTAGCAGAATTCAGTTGGAGTTTTGAGCGGCCGGGTCTGGACTTGGGAAATAAATGCCAGCGAAGACAAGCTACTTTAGCGGGTTTTCAGAAAGTGATGTAACGGGTGGGGTAATAGATTAATTTTCAGGATCCCCCAAAACAAAATATATCAAAAGTAACGTGCATTTCTTACCCTTGAAGGATCACTTAATGTAGGGATAATAACAATTTGTTGTTACGTTTGGTGGTCTTTGAGCAGCGAGCTTGTCAAGTTAGGAAATTTTCCGTCATTGGAACACTCAAATTTAGGCGTTTTCCGGCTATGATTGTTGTGAGCTCTAAAAAAATTATTTTGACGTATTTGCAAAAACTAAAGTCTTTGCATTTACTTATGACCTAAGATAGTTCACTGAGAAAAGTTTGAGGGAAAACTTTTTCCCGACCAGAAATGCAATGGACCACTTTTAGAGAGACTGCCACTTAATTGCTCCGCTTATATGAAGTTTTTGTATATGCTTTTTTACATGATTTCTTTTCTCGAGGTTTAAAAAGTATTTTGTGCTCTTTTCTCCATGCTCATGCCAACGAGCACGTGCACGTATAATTATTCCTTTAGTTTTTGTCCTTTCCTGAGCCGCATTAGAGCGAGTTGCGTTAGAGTCACTGGGTGTAGTTTCGTATTCTTGCTTTGCCTTTCTAAGCTCATCTTGGAGATTTGATTCTGTTGCATTTCTTTCCTTGGCTTTTTTCTTTGATTAGTTAATGGCATGTGCCCTTATCTTATATTTGATCCAATCCCAAACGTTACGACTGTCCGAAAGTTCTTTGCGGCCCTCTGCCGTCCATACTGGAAGCATTTCAGTAACATTATTTACATATTCTTTATCCCTCAACATGGAACAGTTCATTTTCCAATACCCAGGACCTTTAAGCTCATTTTCTAGCTCTCCAATCTCTATCGAAATTACATCATGGTCTGTTCGAATGGCTGGAATGATATCACTTGATTTCACTAAATAATTCTGTTAGAGACAGTTTGCCTTACCGTGCCCCTCTGTACCCGCCTTGTGCGGGTCACGTGATTTTTGCGACCATGTGCTCTGAGCAGTTTGGTGTGCGTCGTTTTGTGTGTAGTGTACGCGGAAAGTTTGCTTTACCTTCGCCTTCAGTTTACTTTCTCGATCTTGACATCTTGATTAGGCCTAAAGATGCCCAAAAATATGTAAGTGGTCGCTCATTTGTATTGATTTTTTTTTTCGTATTTCAATATTTGTTCGAGTCGCAAGCTTTACATTTGTAACTTTCAGCTGTACCGAACCGACGGAAGGACGAGTAGCAGAATAAACATCTTCAGTGTACAATTTGTTTGTGGATTTCTTCAACATCGAACGTACAGATATTTTGGTGGAAACTCTGGATTGAAGTCCTCGATTGTTGTCACGCAAAAGGTAGCTGGTTGATGTTCGTATTCTTGTGTGCTGCATCGGATTACATTTTGCGTGTTTGGAGTTTGAAAACCGAGTCTGTCATCGACGTTTGCGGTCAGGCTGTTTGTCGTGCTTGGTTCGAGTTGTGCTAGCGAAATGTACCGTGGAATTGGTGAACGAAGGAGCCTGTCTGAGGAGAATCTTTGTGTCAGTGCTCGGCCTCGAAGGAGCAATGTAACTTTGGAAGTGAAGAATGATCATCGCAGTTAATTTTCCAATTTAAGCACTTGGAAAGAAGAAGCCTGAAAAAATCAGGGCTTCAACGGGATTCGAACCCGTGACCTCCGCGATACCGGTGCGATGCTCTACCAACTGAACTATGAAGCCACACATTGGGAGCGAGGTCAATTAGTTGAGTTCATATCTTCCCGTGAGGAGTGAAATGATGTGAAGTTTATATGAAATAATTCATATATGAACTGCGGTTGTAAAGGTAACTTTGGATTTACATGCTGTCAATTTAGAGAAAATGGCGGTCTTGAGAAAACAACGTGGCGGTTACGCGTCAAATAAAACAAGGAAGCGGGATGAGTTAAAATCTTTGTTGGACAATGAAGCGAGTGTTGATCGCGTCCAGAAAAGGTTGGAACAGGTGAGAACAGCTCTTAAGGATTTATTTGACTTTAATGTTAAATTAATTCAGTGGTTGGAAAAGGCTGGTACGTCAGAAGAGGTTCCCAGTGCCCAATTGTACTATGTCGAAGCTGCAAACAATTGTAGTGAAGTGTTGAAATTAGAAGACCACCGCGTGAGTGTGTCATGTGCGTTAAATCTCTCTCTCTCTTGGTCAGTTAGAAGACGAACTTAACCCAGACGATAGTATCAGTCAAACAACTCGGAGTGCAAAGAAGTCGTCTTCAACAACCGCGTCCAGTGCGCGGTTGAGGGCCGCGGCTAGAAAGGCGGCGTTGATCGCGCGTGCACAGGTCCTGAAAGATGGTTTGGAACGATAGGGTCTAAAAGTACTTACGAGTGACCACGAATGACCACGAATGACCACGAATGACCACGAGTGACCACGAGTGACCACGGTTAAGATAAAGTCAAAAAATCATCATGACGTCATTAAGAAGTCATTGTGAGGGCATTTCATCAAATAATGACCTGACCAGTGACCACACTTAGGCTATTTAATAGTGTTGAGAGCACTGCCTGTGAATTCACAATTCGATTTTTTTTTTCTTTCCAAATATTGGCTGTTGACCTTCTGTTCTTTCATGCCTCATTTGTGATCTTTTTGCAGTTGTGAAAGGTAGGAAAATCCGAGCGATCTTATTAAACGTAGTGTAAAAGCTCAAAACTTCACTCGCGGACTTCGCCAGTTTTGGTTGATCGAATAACAGATAACGATCTGCACGCACGTGAGGTTGAACTACTAATGAATGAATTAAACTTGTCAAACTATAAGCTTTGTAGAGAACTATAAACTTCCAGTAAAAGCATTTCTCTAAGATTTGTTTCCGCCAGTGAACGTTCAATTTCAGAACGCCAAAACTTATAATAAATATTTCTTGAGAAAATTAAGTTTCGCGATTTCGGCCAGCCGACCCACCAGACAGCGCGTCGCCAAACATTTTTACCCTGCGTTTGTATTTGTTTAAATTGCGCGAGTTTACCTCTTGTTTTCACAGTTGAAAAATGTTAACCTTGGAACGTCGAATAAACCATTCTGACCACAAATCACGGTGTTTTGGTAAGCTGTGCAAGTCGGGGTTACGTTAGTTTTCTGACAACAAATCGTGGCCATTTGTTTAGCTGCAACTCGCAAAATTTATGTTTCAACTTGTTTTGAATTAATTTTCAAATTTTGGGTTTCCCTTTCATTTTATGGCATGCAATCTGAAATCTATAGTCCACAGACCACGATTTTAAACATCTCCGGGGACTCCAGAGGAAGGGAAGGACATAGAGGAGACACCTCCTTTATCTTGAGTCGTCGCTAAAAATTATCGGGCATGTTGTAGTTACACTAGTGATCACTAGTTACGTTTACGCGGTGTAACGCAATCCTAGTCCAGTCTGTACGAGATTTTCCACCTAGTTTTGTAGGTTGCCAAAGGCCGTATTTTCCGGCCAGAATGGTTTATCTGTTATTCGATCAAACAAAGCATGCAAAGTCCGCGCGCAGTTTTTAGTAAAACGGGGCGAATCTTTCTTCCCTTGCACAAGTAAAAAAGCAGCTAATATTTGAAACGGAAAAAAATTCGAATTGTGAAGCACGGCCACTGTTCCAATCTTTGATTACTACACCAGTAAATAGCCTCAGTGTGGTGGTAAGGTCATTATTTAATGATATGATCTCACAATGACTTCTTGATGACGTCATAATAACATCACTGACATTTTTTGATGTAATCTCACTCGTGGTCACTCGTGAGTACTTTTAGACCCTATCGGTTTGGAACTCAAACAAAAACAGTTACAATTGCAATATGACCAAGAGTAGTTGAACTTGAGGTTACAGTATACCTTCGCGTCGGCAATTTTCTTCAAATTTGGATTTTTGGTTCAAAGTAGTGGTCGAAGAATAATCTCTAATTTCTGAAAAAATTTTTTGAAAAAGGCTAAATATTGGCGGAGAAATGGCGGTTTTACGTTTTCACCGGAAGTAAAAGTTTACCTCTTGATTGACAGCTCTATGGTGCGTATGCAATCAACCGAGACGATTTTCGCGAGAATTATCTGTATGGATGTCACGAATTGACTACTCAGTTGATCAGCATTGTTGTTCTGACTACCCAGCATTTTTGGTATTAGGTGTAACTCTATTAAGTTATAAGTAGACATAGACCACGTTGAAACCATGGACCAGTTCGAAAAAGCGAAAACAGCGAAGAACGAATGAAAATACACCAATGAGTGAAGAAGCGAAAGTTCGCCACGCGGATGAAGCTATAGCTATCGTATAAGGCGGGTAAAATATTCGTGGTAAGAGAAAAGAAAGGTTCTGTAAAAATTTCGGAACTTGACAGCAATAACAGGGATGTTGACAGAGACTTTTTTGATGAGTTCGATATCGACAAATCGCCGGACTCATCGAGACCATATGAAATATTATCCATGCACAGTTGACCACACACAGTACGGTTGCTCCCCGCGCTTTCTTTTGTTTGTTTTCTTCGTTCAGCCACTCTAGCGTTCGTATCCTTTTTAGTCTTCCCCATTTTGTCAGCCCAGCTTCAGGAAAAACCGAGCTACAGAAAAACTACCTATCCGCCTTCGGTTCCTTGAGCGCATTGCGAAACACAAAAGTTTTTTAGAGATTCGCGCGTAAATTTCACCAGGAGGTTAATGGTAGTAAACTTTCCCTGCACGGATTGGCTCAGTTATCTGAGAACCCAGTTGAAGGCGTTTGTGGGCGGAGTTTGTTTGCGAAGCAGAAGATTTTTATTAGCGCTGTTTTCTCGAATAAATTTTTCCACTTGAAGCAGACACTTTAAAGAGTTATAACTCAAAGGGAATTTGTTCAATTGCTCTCAAATTTGGACAGTAGCTAGTTTAACATATAAACTAAAAAAGCGTGTCTGGGAATTGTTAATTTCGAATACCTTTTCTTCGAGCGCAATTTTTGTACGATTACTCCACATCTTTTTAATCCTATTTCGAAAATGTTTTGTAACTTTTTACTGCAATTGAATATGTCAAAACGCAGACACGTTTTTTAAGCGCTTTGGGCCCTGAAACCGAGGAAAAAATTAAATTGGCGAAAAACGAAATTCGCTTTGACTTGTAGCTTTCGAAAGGTGATTAGGGTGCTCGCATTTACTGGTCGTGAAAAATTCGACAATTCATTTTATTTCAAAATTCTTGGTATAGTTTGATAGCCAGCTCTATAAGCTTTAATCTGATATAGGGGTTTAGGTATCTACAGCTTAAACTGCACGGGCTACATCGCTTGCACGCAAGACACCCCTGAAGGTATACTGTAACCTTAAGAGCTAAGATTTCAGAGGTTGAAGCTGAGAAGAGAGTTTATCAGATGTTTGAGGAGAGAGATGGATTGAGTGATCGCATCAGTGGTGTAAGAAGTTTAGTTGAGAAGTCGCCTTTAAATCCAAACACAGCGGAGTGGCCAACGTGTATGTCAGGCAATTTGAAGAACGCAGCGTCTGGTGCACAAACGCGAGGAGCCAGTGTTGAAGTAGAGAAGACGATGACTGGTGAGCAAGTTAAATATGCTAATGTTGAAGGGAACAGTCAGGAGCCCCCTGCACTAGGCAAAGAACAGCATGTCGGTCCAAATTCCACAGTCTGTGATGAGCCACGCCTCCTTCAGATGATTAACATTATGCAGTTGCCGGAGGCTGAGCTTATGACTTTCAATGGGGACCCATTAGAGTTCTGGATGTTCATGCGTAGTTTCGATAATAGCATTGGAAGTGCTGGTATAGATGATGGACTTTTTCAGTATTGTAAAGGAGAAGCCCTCAAAGTCATCAAGTGCTGTGCCGTCATGGGTCCTTCAGCGGGATACGCGAAAGCAAGAGCGCTTCTGAAAGAGAGGTTTGGAAATGACTACAAGATCTCTGAAATGTGGGTTAAGAAAGTCACCGAGGGACCTATTGTAAGACATGGTGAAGGGCACTGCCTTCCGGAACTGGCGGATGATCTTAGAAGTTGTAAGGAGACTTTAGAAGGCATGAGCAAACTGGAAGAAATTGACACTCACAGGAGTATGGTCAAGATTGTTGAAAGACTGCCACAGTCGCTTCAGAGTCGATGGAGGAAATTTGTTGTTAAGACCTTGGAAGCAACAGGCAGATACCCCTCAATTGTCAAGTTGACACATTTTGTATCAGAAGCTGCTCGGGAGGCCACTGATCCTGTTTTCGGAAAGCAAGTCTGAGGATTCCAGTGGAAGAAGCCCGCGAAGGCCAGGAAGAACCATAGGATCTAGTTTTGGAGTGCAAGGCCATGAGGACCAGCAAAGCCCGGAAAGTCAGGGAAACATCAATGATCCCAAGTTTAAGAACGCTAAGACTACACGGCATGTTTGTCGGCTTTGTAAGGGGGATCATGTCTTGAATGTTTGTTCCCAGTTTAAAGCTATGTCGCCTGGGAAAAACTAAGTTTTGTTTGTGGTAAGAAACTCTGCTTCTGTTGTTTTGATGGTAGACACGTTGAGAAGCAGTGCAGAGCGGGCGTTATATGCGGTGTAGAGGGATGTACTATGAAGCACTCTAAATTGTTGCACCAATCCTTTGGACGATCTGGAAAGGAGGACCCTGGCGAGCAGCAGGCAAAGCCTAATCCTGGAACTAGTAGTCAACAAATTGAAAGCCACACCCATACATGCAGCTCACCAAAACAAGGGGAGATCAAGTTAGCGCTGCCCATAGTTTCCTTGAAGGTGAGAGCCAAGGGTCAAACGATTTATTACTACACACATGCCTTGCTCGATTCAGGGAGTACCAAGACCTTTTGCTCCGAGGCCTTGATAGAGAAACTTGGGGTGAGAGGCCAACAGGCGAATCTCTCCCTAACTACTGTCAACAGTAGAGAAAACGCCGATGTGGAAGTGGTGGCTTTAGAAGTAGTAGCGGCTAAGAGTGGGATGGGGAAAACCAGTGTTATCTAGCTGCCAAAGGTGTACGCCCTGCCCAATCTACCCACCTTGGAGAGTTGTATAGCCTCAGCTAGCGACGCCATTAAGTGGCCTCATCTCAGAGATCTTCTCCTCCCTCGAGTTGACAAGTCGGGCGTTTCTGTTTTGATAGGCCAAGACGTTCCTGAAGGTCTTTGGCCCCTAGAGCTGCGAAAGGGGCAAGAAGGACAACCTTATGCCATCAGGACTCGCTTAGGGTGGTCCCTTAATGGTCCCTTGGAATCTGAACGCCTGATTGAAGAGTCCACCCTTTCCAATCTTGCTCGTGCCGATGAGAGTCTGGATGCGCAGGTGGAGCAGTTTTGGAAGATTGAAACAACTGAAGCCTTGGCAAACAGTTTGCCACAGTTTTCAGTCGAAGATAAGAGAGCTGTTGATATATGGGAACAGTCGATGGAGTTAGTTGAGGGACATTATCAGATGGATATCCCCTTCAAGTCCAAGCTCCCTAATTTGACTGATAATCGAAGAGTTGCTGAAAAGAGGCTTCAGTCGTTGGCGCGTCGGTTCCGGAAAGACTCCGAGTTACACGCCAAGTACAAGGGCGGAATTCGAGAACTTCTTGACAAGGGTTATACAGAGAAAGTGCTTGACGAGGAAATAGGTCCGACGCCTGAACAGACGTGGTACCTTCCCCACCACAATGTTCTCAATGAAAACCAAACCCGAGAAGTTGCGAATTATATTTGACTGTGCAGTGACCTTTGGAGGCACGTCGCTGAACAAAGAAGTTTTGCAAGGCCCTGACTTTACAAACAATCTCGTAGGGGTCTTACTACGTTTCAGGGAAGAACAAGTGGCTGTAATGGGAGACATCGAAGGAATGTTTCATCAGGTTCGGGTGTCTCCCAAGCACCGTGATGCCTTGCGTTTTCTGTGGTGGAGTGTGAAGGAGTATGGAGTCCGAGTTGCGCTAGTTTTGCCCTGAGGCGCCTGGCAGATGATCACAATGGATTTCCCTGAAGAGACAATCCAAGCTGTGCTGAGAAATTCTTATGCTGATGATTGCCTGAGGTCTGTTGGTACTACTGAGGAGGCCATCAACATCGTACATAGCTTATGCAAGTTGCTTGCGCTTGTGGGCTTTCGACTGACAAAGTGCATCAGTAATGACCGAAGAGTACTGGAGGCTATTCCTGTAGAAGAGAGAGCGAAGGGAGTCAAGAACCTCGATCTTGACCGCAGTTCTCTGCCAGTTGAGAGGGCCTTAGGGATTCACTGAAACACTGACACTGATCAATTTGGCATTCAGATCAAGAGTAAGCAGAGAGAGTTCACCCGGAGAGGGCTTCTGAGTACTTCTGAGTACAGGGAAGCAGGGATGGCGCAGTGGTGAGAGCACTCGCCTCCCACCAATGTGGCCCGGGTTCGATTCCCGGACCCGACGCCATAAGTGGGTTGAGTTTGTGTTGGTTCTCTTCTCTGCTTCGAGGGTTTTTCTCCGGGTTCTGCGGTTTTCCCCCCTCAGCAAAAACCAACATACATCTGATTCCAGCTGGCTGTAAGCTGTGCTCCAAGGTCACACATGGACCGTATAGCGGCTGCCAGAGGCGCCAATGTATGCTTTCGGTTCGACCTTGTTGAGCTGCGTCGTTGCTGTACTTTGCGACGGCGATTAGCCGCGACAATTATTATTATTATTATTATTTATTATTATTATTATTATTATTATTATTATTATTATTATTATTAGTTAGTTCTGTTTACGACCCTTTGGGACCGGTGTGCCCGTTTGTTCTTCGTGCCAAAGTGATCTTCCAAGACGAGTGTGAGTCCGACAAGGAATGGGACGATCCACTGAGCTCAGAGAATCAGGTGCGGTAGAGTAAGTGGTTGGAGGAGTTCCCACTACTGAATCAGTTCAAGGTTGAGCGTTGTTTGGTGCCTGCCAGTTTCGGAAGGCCGTTGAAATGTGAACTACACCATTTCTGTGATGCTCCTATGTCAGCCTACGGTTCTGTTTCAAATCTCCGCGCAGTGAACGTAGAGAGAAATATTCACTGCTCCCTGTTGTTAGGGAAGTCCAGATTGGCCCCGATTAGGCAGATGACCATACCAAGACTTGAACTGTCTGCTGCCGTGATTGCCGTGAGAATGGATCGAATGCTATCCCGTGAACTCTCTTTGGAGATTCAAGACTCCGTATTCAGGACTGATAATATGATTTTTCTTCAATATATCTACAGTTGCAGTAACAGGTTCCAAACCTTTGTGGCGAACCGGTTGTCTGTCATTCATGATGGGTCAATGCCGAGACAGTGGAGGAATGTTGGCACAAAGGAAAACCCCGCTGATGATGTCTCCAGAGGTTTGAACGGGTTTGATATGATTTCCAGTGATCGTTGGAAGCGAGGTCCAGAATTCCTTTGGCAAGATGAGACTGCCTGGCCCACCAATCCAGCTGTGCGAGAAATTGCTTGTGAAGATGAGGAAGTAAAGAATCAAGTCAAGTGTTGCGTTTCAAATGTGCAGTATGATGCTGGGGATAGGGGGAGACAGGGCATGCCCACAGCGGATAAAGAACAAGAATCAGAAGACCCCATGATCCGTTTTATAGAGAGTTACTCTTGCCGGCATCGTCTGAAAAGGAGTGTGGCTTGGTTACTCCGCTGCAGGGATTGGCTGAGAGCGAGGACAAGAAGTAAGGAAAGGCCACCTTCAGCAATCGCTGATCCTCTGGACCCACTACAGCTGCAAGCTGCAGAAAAAGCTATCGTTAAGTCTGTTCAGCACAAACACTTCAAAGAAAAAGTGGGGGTTCTTAAATCAAGAGAGCCTGTTGTGAAGAAGAGCCCGATCTATATTCTGGAACCGTTTCTGGATGAAGAAGGGATACTCCGAGTAGAAGGCCGTCTGAAAAATGGACCCCTGCCCGAGAAAGCTCAGCATCCCATTATTTTGCCAAAGAATCATCACGTATCAAGGCTTGTTGCGAGACGAGCTCATGAGTTTCAGAGCGGGCATTCTGGTAAGGAGTACGTACTCTCCCTCATCAGGCAGAAGTTTTGGATCGTAGGGGCTAGACCACTGGTGAAGCGGGTCGTAAGGGAGTGCGTACTGTGTGAGAGGCTCAAAGGAAAGCCAGGAGTTCAGCAGATGGCAGATCTACCTGCCGAAAGAGTAACGCCAGACAACCCCCCATTTTCCTATGTTGGTGTGGACTGTTTTGGCCCTTTTGTGGTGAAGAGGGGCCGGAGTCAACTGAAACGTTACGGCTGCTTATCCACCTCCCTTACTATGCGAGCTATACACATAGAAAAGCTTGACAGTCTTGAAGCTGATTCATTCATCAATGCTTTCGTGAGATTTTGTGCCAGGAGAGGCGTACCAGAGAAGGTTAGGTCGGGCAACGGCACTAATTTCGTTGGAGGGGAAAAGGAATTGCGTGAAGCAATGCGGAGCTGGAAAGAAGATAGCAAGGCGAAAGCTTATTTTCTGCAGAAGCAGATCAAGTGGGAGTCCCCCGGCAGCTTCCCATAGGGGCGGCATATGGGCGGGATATCTACGATCTGTTCCTCAGGGAACAGATCGTAGATGATGAACGCTTGTCCACCCTATTCTGCGAGGTGGAGTTGATCGTAAATGGAAGACCGTTGACAGTTCTATCTGATGACCCGAATGATGAAACTCCCCTGACACCAAATCATTTCCTACTTCTTCGTGGAGGACCTCATCTGCTTCCCGGCCGGTTTTACCAGAGTGATATCTATGGAAGGTGTTGGAGACATGTTCAGTTCCTCTCTGACCAGTTTTGGAAGCGCTGGGTTCGTGAGTATTTACCCACTTTGTAGTTGCGTCACAAGTGGTTACGGCCAACGAGAAATTTGCAGGATGGAGATGTGGTCTTGATCAGGGATGAGAACACCCCCAGAAGAATTGGCCTTTGGGACGAATAATTTAGACTTTCCCCGGAAAGGACGGATTAGTCAGAGCGGCCCGAGTGAAGACCAGCTGATCGATCCCGACCAGGTCTGGAACTAAGTTGTGCCTTTTGGAGTCTACAGTTGGCGAGATGTGAACCTGTATGCGTTATGCGATACACTATATACCGGACTTGTCTTAAGCAGAATTACTTACTAGAAAATTGGACTGTCGATCGTTAAAACACTGAACTGTAGAATTCTCGGTAAACGCTCGGTGCATAACTTTTCGCGTTTAAGGGGCCGGAATGTTAGAGACAGTTTGCCTTACCGTGCCCCTCTGTACCCCCCTTGTGCGGTTCACGTGATTTTAGCGACCATGTGCTCTTAGCAGTTTGGTGTGCGTTGTTTTGTGTGTAGGCGGAAAGTTTGCTTTTACCTTCGCCTTTTACTTTCTCGTTGTTGACATCTTGATTAGGCCTGAAGATGCCCAAAAATATGTAAGTGGTCGCTCATTTGTATTGGTTTTTCTGTAATTCAATATTTGTTCGAGTCGCAAGCTTTACATTTGTAACTTTCAGCTGTACCGAACCGACGGAAGGACGAGTAGCACAATAAACATCTTCAGTGCACAATTTGTTTGTGGATTTCTTCAACACATTCAAATTATTAGAAATCAACCAATAATCAACACGGCAAAAAATTCTTGGAGACTTTTGACTCCAGGTAAAACTCCTTGTGTCTGGGTTTTTCTCCGAATATCAACCAGATCGAGTTGATTTTGTAGGCAATCAATGCAGGCAGTATACCTCCCTTTTTTATCAATCTCTGGATTTAAAGGGGAATTGATATCGCCTCCTATAATGATATTATCTTCCGTATCTAAGTTTCTTTGTAGCATTGCAAGTAAATTATTGAAAAACGATATGAGATCTTTGTCCTTGTTCGGTGCGTAAACATTTATTAAAACATATGTTTTGTCTTTGATGTCAGCTTTAAGAGTGATGAAGCGTCCCAAAGGGTCCAGGATCTTTTGATGGATGGTACAATGAAAGCCATTCTTAATCAAGATAGCAACTCCACGTGCGTTGGAGCTACCGTGACATGTTAAAATCTGTGCACCCCATTCATTATTCCATTGAGTATCTGTTTTTATTGTTGAATGGGTTTCTTGCAAAAAAATTATGTCGGCTTTACGTTTCCTGCGCCAATTGAACATTGTTCTTCTTTTTTTAAAATTGCTTATGCCCTTTACGTTGAGCGATACCAATTTAAAAACAACGGCCATCAAATGTTATGTTAATTTCAAAATTGGGAGACGCAGTAGGCGCCAAAGAAAAGAAAAAAAATGTGTGTGCTAATGAACTGCAAATTTAGTCCCAAATTCAAACAAATACACAAAACAACTGTTAATAAGGGTGCAAAACCCGAGTAAATGAGATTCACCAATGTTGCTCGATACCTATAAACAGCTATAATCCTACATGCATAAGTAATCAGAGAATAGAAAAATACAACAAGATATCGTAAATAAACAAGCAACATGTTTGTCTGACTTGCATTTAGTCCCAACAGCCCTCCATCTACTAAAGCTTATGCGCTATTCATAATTAAAACGTAGTAAGGAAGATTTTCAGTTTCAATCCCATTAAATACTTGACCGTTGATGATCAATTTGTCCACCTTGAAGAAAGCTGATTGTTTTTCTTGCTTCGCTTTTTTAAGCACCGGGTACAATTTCGTGTGAATCGCCTCGATTTCTTTAGGGTAGTCATGCGAAATTCCAATTTTAGTACCTTTTAAATTTTTAACTTTAGACCAAACGAACTCCTTATCTTGATAAAAGCTGAATTTAGCAATAACCGGCCTTGTATTTTTGGACCTCCGCGGGTTATGCCGGGTTGGCAAGCGATGTACTCGTTCAAATCTAATTTCATTCATATCCTCCCTTGAAATTTTCATTTTCTCTTCCATCATTGAACGAACCAAATCTTCGGTATCTTGTGGTGTTGCACTTTCAATTTCCTGGAGGTTGTAGATCTTTATACTCTCCCTTCTAGTGTACGCCTCCAATTTGATGTTGCGGCATTTCAACTGTTGGATCTCCATGTTGAGGTCGCTGTTTGAGAGCACATGTTGGCTACACAAGTTTTTAGGTCTGTTAGTTCCTTTCCTGTGTACTCAGCGGCCTTCTTCAGCTGCTTGTTTTCTTCTTCTACCTCTGTTAAACGGACTTTCAGAGATGCTATTTCCGTAAACAAATCTAGTAGTTTATCGATTTTGGCTTCTAATTTAGTTATACTTGCCGAGGCATCGCAGCAATGGGCTGAAACAGTCTTCGTCCATTTGAGAACCAGTATTTTCCCGCCGTCGTTTACGCGGAATACACTTTTCTTCGGTGTTTAAAGCGACTTCCTGAGCTCTTCATTCATTTTGTCAGTAGACAGAGTGCTGAATTCACAAAATTCACATATCTATAAAACTTCTAACTTAGCGACCAAAAACACACCCTTCACCTTGCTCTGCCACCGCGCCTTTTCGATAATACCAGAGTTGCTTTGCCTCTTCTAATACTTAACCCGAGAATTCTGGATTTAATTTGACGGGGGACAACATTATTTAATTTTTTCAAAATGACGCAACTTTTATCTTACCTGGTGGCACTCGACGAACTACGAGTGAGTTACTGGACGCAGGTGACCCATTTTTGGTGCCAAATTAATGGCTTGAAGACCTAAAATGTTTCATATTTTTCACTTTTTAAATCTGATATGATTTTTGGAGTTATCAATGGCCGTTGATAAAACCAGGAACATGGATCATTCCGGAATTCAAACATCCCGGAACATCAAACAAAAAGAAAAATTAATCAAGATCTAGCAAGAGAAGTTCGAAAAATGTGGGGTGTGAGGACAAAGGTTATTCCAGTGGTAGTGCGAGCATTGGGATCAATACCACTGAGATTGAAGGACAATCTGAGAGCCATTGAGGTGGGCATTCCTGTTGGACTGATCCAGAGATGTGCATTGTTGGGGTCGGCAAGAATTCTTAGAAAGGTGCTGGAGATGTAGAAAGAAGAGAAAAAGCAAACAAGGGGTGTTTCTTGGCTTCCCTAGGCAATTTGTTGTTGCCCGGAGCCAATGACGAAACCAGCTTCAATATCATCAATAGCTGTGCGAATCTTTAATAATAATAATAATAATAATAATAATAATAATAATAATAATAATAATAGTAATAATAATAATAATGAGACAAACATATAAAATTAAGTAAGGCAATCTTCATAAAATCAAAGGCTTCTATGAGGTAGTTCCCATGGATGAATAGGCCAATTTAGCCTCTGTGTCAAAACGAAACCATTAATTTATAAAAGGCTCCCTGAGCCAGCTCATGGATGAATAGTTGACTTTTGCCTCTGTGGTAAAACGAATCTTTGTGCAAAACTATTCGCATGAAAATGCATGTCACCTGTACGTTCATTCTCTTGAAAATCAAGTCATTTTCATGTGAAATGTTTTGCACGGGCATTCGTTCTAAAAAAGAGGCAAATAGCAACTCCGAAGTGGAAGTAAAGTCTGCATATGAGCCAAGTGGCCCATCAGGCCGGAGCTTATCCTGGTTTCTGTAGCATGAAGCGTCTAGGAGTATTTCTACTCCCCCTGGATGGGATGAGTCCATCGCAAGGTTACCCTGCAATATTAAATTCGCCAGTGTTTATTTATACACCAGAGTGGAAAGAAGCACTGTGAGAGTTAAGTGTCTTGCTCAAGAACACAATAAAATATTCCCAGCCAGGGCTCGAGGCCAGACTGCTCGAAATAGAAAAGAAATACAAAAATCAAATAACAGGTTGTTTACACAGACAGCTTACAAGTTTTGAAATGGACAATAATTAATTTTGATTGGAACTGGAACATTGTTATCATATTAACTTGTACATGATGTGGTGTCAAAGAATAACCACAGTCTGTTTCAAAATGAAATCATTAAACAAGAGTTCACCATATTTACCAGTCAGTCCAAAACTGACAATATAATTATGTATATGAGTCAACAGTGCATTTTGGGTAAAGGTAGATTGATTATGGGCCTTGTTCAGTTACCATTATGAAACAGCTGTATAACAATGATTACTATGATTTTGAAATTTATTTTAGACAATGAACTTGAGAATGCCAGAGCTGCCAAGAGTATTTTGCCCAATTTCACTTAATTGAGACATGGATATTGGCAAAATCTTGTTAACCGCGCGGCCATGGGCTGAGCGTGGGTTATGGTTTACCCGTGGTTTATTTAATTTTTTTTTTAACCGCGCGGCCATGGGCCGAGCGCGGTTCATGGTTTACCCGTCGTTTCTTTTTTTTTATTTTTAACCGCGCGGCCATGGGCCGAGCGCGGTTCTAGGTCTACCCGGGGTTTATTACTAACCGCGCCGCCATGGGCCGAGCGCGGTTCTAGGTTTACCCGTGGTTTATTTATTTATTTTTTTGTCGGTGACCAGACGCAGACCTCC
Source organism: Orbicella faveolata (assembly GCF_042242905.1). NCBI lineage: Eukaryota > Metazoa > Cnidaria > Anthozoa > Scleractinia > Merulinidae > Orbicella > Orbicella faveolata. The sequence continues at coordinate 13,452,810 of NW_028301539.1, forward strand.
GCTCGGCCAAACTTTGAGTCACGGAACGTGTGATGTTTTTCCGCCAGAAGCTGTTAAAACATAAATACACGGACAATTTTACGGATATTGTTTTCTTTTTTGTGGGTAAAATATATTTTCTTTTTTTTTATCAAAGCGTTGGATTTAAAGGGAATAATAAATACGGTGAAAAAAGGTATTACGTCAGCCATGGAATGCGCTGACGTTGCAGCTTTCACTTTCGCTACGTGACAAATAAGATCGTGTTTACTTTGCAAGTTTATTTCGGCAGAAGCGACGGTCATTAATTTATTTGTAATTTTGCCAGTATTTCTTGCGGTTTTAGGCAAATGAAGTAAATCCTTTGACTGTTTCATCGCAGCGAGTTCATAGATCGGAAGAAAAATTAAATATTTGCAAGCCAAGCAAAGAACGTGTCAGAACGTGCGAAGATTACGTCATTGATAGGGAAATAACCACCGTACTAAAGATAGCCGTAGATAACGCAATTCTTGAATTATGTGATTCGTGTGACTTCTTTGCTAACCCTTAACTCAAGGGAAAAAAACAGTTAAATGTAATCGTGACTTTAAAGAAAGAAAGCGGTTTGTAATAGTGTTCGTATCTTCATGCCCATACATATCCCGAAGAAAGTTCCAGATTAAGACTATTACGTCATCGGAGATGTCACAACGGCTACGACTGATGGTGCGATAATAGAGTTTGCGTTGATCAAGTGCTGTGATGTCTACAGTAATCAATGAATCATCAAAGATTGCTTTGGAATATGCACTGCGTTGCGACTGTAGTACTAAGAAAACAGTTAAATTTTAAAAGCGCGGTTATAAGATCTAACAGATCTTCTTGTTTTTTTTTTTTTTGTCGGTGACCAGACCCAAGCTCCCTCTCGGCCAAATTTTGAGTCACGCAACGTGTGATGTTTTTCCGCCAGAAGCTGTAAAAACATAACTACACGGACAATTTTAGGGATATTGCTTTCTTTTTTGTATATTTTCTTTTCGTTTTATGGAAGCGTTGGATTCAAAGGGAATAATAAATACGCTAAAAAAAGGTATTACGTCAGCCATGGAATGCGTTGACGTTGCAGCTTTCACTTTCGCTAGGTGACAAATAAGATCGTGTTTACTTCGCAAGTTTATTTCGACAGAAGCGACGGTCATTAATTTATTTGCAATTTTGCAAGCATTTCTTGCGGTTTTAGGCAAATGAAGTAAATTCTTTGGCTGTTTCATCGCAGCCAGTTCGGTAATCAGAGGGAAAATTAAATATTTGCAAGCCAAGCAAAGAACATGTCACAACATGCAAGGATTGCGTCATTGGTAGGGAAATAACCACGGTACTAAAGATAGCCGTGGATAACGCAATTCCTGAATTATGTGACTCGTTAGACTTCTTTGCTAGCCCTTTCCTAGAGGAAAAAACAATTAAATTTAATCTTGACTTTTAAGAAAGAAAGCTGTTGTTAATAGCGTTCGTATCTTCATTCCCATACATACGCCGAAGAAAGTTCCAGATTAAGACTATTACGTCATCGGAGATTTCACAACGGTTTCGACTGATGGTGCAATAATACAGTTTGTTTTGATCAAGTGATGTGATGTCTACAGTAATCAATGAATCATCAAGGATTGCTTTAGAATGTGCACTCCGTTGCGACTGTAGTGCTAAGAAAACAGTTAAATTTTAAAAGCGCGGTTATAAGATCTAACAGATCTTCTTGTTATTTTTTTTTTTTTGTCGGTGACCAGACGCAGACCTCCGCTCGGCCAAACTTTGAGTCACGCAACGTGTGATGTTTTCGCGGCAGAAGCTGTTAAAACATAAATACACGGACAATTTTACGGATATTGTTTTCTTTTTTGTGGAAAAAATATATTTTCTTTTCGTTTTATCAAAGCGTTGGATTTAAAGGGAATAATAAACACGCTAAAAAAAGGTATTACGTCAGCCATGGAATGCGTTGACGTTGCAGCTTTCACTTTCGCTACGTGACAAATACGATCGTGTTTATTTTGCAAGTTTATTTCGCCAGAAGCGACGTTCATTAATTTATTTGTAATTTTGCGAGTATTTCTTGTGGTTTTAGGCAAATGAAGTAAATTCTTTGGCTGTTTCATCGCAGCGAGTTCATAGATCGGAAGGAAAATTAAATATTTGCAAGGCAAGCAAAGAACTTGTCAGAACGTGCAAGGATTACGTCATTGGTAGGGAAATAACCACCGTACTAAAGATAGCCGTGGATAACGCAATTCTTCAATTATGTGACTTGTGTGACTTCTTTGCTAGCCCTTTACTCAAGGGAAAAAACAATTTAATTTAATCGTGACTTTTAAGAAAGAAAGCTGTTGTTAATAGTGTTCGTGTCTTCATGCCCATACATATCCCGAAGAAAGTTCCAGATTAAGACCATTACGTCATCGGAGATTTCACACCGGTTACGACTGATGGTGCAATAATACAGTTTGCGTTGATCAAGTGCTGTGATGTCTACAGTAATCAATGAATCATCAAGGATTGCTTTGGAACGTGCACTACGTTACGACTGTAGTGCTAAGAAAACAGTTAAATTTTAAAAGCGCGGTTATAAGATCTAACAGATCTTGTTTTTTTCAGTTTTGTCGGTGACCAGCCCCAAACTTCCACTCGGCCAAATTTTGAATGACGCAACCTGTGATGTTTACTCGCCAAAAGCTGTTGAAACATTAATACAAGGACAATGTTACGGATATTGTTTTCTTTACTTTGGGTAAAATATATTTTCTTTTGGTTTTATCGAAGCGTTGGATTCGAAGGGAAATAATAAATACGCTAAAAAAAGGTATTACGTCAGCCATGGAATGCGCTGACCTCACAGCTTTCACTTTCGCTTCGTGACAGATGAAATGGTGTTTACTTTGCAAGTTTATTTCGGCAGAAGCGACGGTCATTAATTTATTTGCAATTTTTCGAGTATTTCTTGTGGTTTTAGGCAAATGAAGTAAATTCTTTGGCTGTATCATCGCAGCGAGTTAGGTGATCAGAAGGAAAATTAAATATTTGCAAGCCAAGCAAAGAACATGTCAGAACATGCAAGGACTACGTCTTTGGTAGGGAAATAACCACCGTACTAAAGATAGCCGTGGATAACGGAAGTCTTAAATTATGTGACTCATGTGACTACTTTCCTAGCCCTTTACTCGTGGAAAACACCAATGAAATTTAATAGTTAAGATAATAGTGTTGTTATCGAATCGTTCACATCGTTCATATCGTTCATGCCCATATATATCCCGAAGAAAGTTCCAGATTAAGACTATTACGTCATCGGAGATTTCACAACGGCTACGACTGATGGTGCAATAATAGAGTTTGTGTTGATCAAGTGATGTGATGTCTACAGTAACAAAAGAATCATAAAGGACTGCTTTGGAATGTGCACTGCGTTGCGACTGTAGTGCTAAGCAAACAGTTAAATTTTTAAAGCGCGGTTATAAGATCTAAAAGATCTTGTTTATTGAGTTATTTTTTTGTGAAAAAAATACCTCTTAGTCGGCGCGTCGGTTATGTTATGGACGGGTCAATGGATGAGTGAGTGAGTGAGTGAGCGAGAGATGTATGTATGTCACACCAATCAGATTGGATCTACTATAAACAGCCAATCAAATTTGTTGTTGTAAAGGTTAGTGCTATGTGAGAAGATTTGATCCCGATACAGTTTAGAGCGGCCATATTTATTTTTCTATAAAAGAGGAGGAAGTATTCATATATTGGGCTTACTTCAACATTTTCTGTGGGCTAGGCTGAGGAGTTTAGTTATGAACGAGATCAGCCTTGAGTTTTGAAACAGTTCATGAGCCAGTAGTATGCAAATGACACGAGAGATTTTTATTTTTAGTTACAAAGGTAACTTGATACTTTTGTTTTTCACAAGGAGTAAATTCAATTAGAGGTCACGAATAGTCGCTTCTAGTTATTAGGACATGTTTTAGAGGAGATGAGATCATTTAGATTTGAAACCGTTCTAATGTTTACAACAGTAAGTGCAGGTAACGATTGTTTTGTTCTTGTTGCATGCAAATATAACGAGATATTTTTATTTTTTTAGTAACAAAGGGTCATTTGTCACTCTTGTTTTTCACAAGGGAGTAAATTGAATTAGAGCTGACGAATCGTCACCACTTGTTTCCACGAGATGTTTGCTATCCTTAGTTACAAATGGTAACTTAACACTTTTGTTTTTTGTATGGGAGTAAATTCAATTAAAGCTGACAAGTTATCGGCTATTGTTCCCAGGATATTAAACGAAAAAGAAGCTTTCATTTCTGGACGGTTTTTACGTCTCTGCAGTAGCAGTTTACTATTTTTTATTTGATGGGCATTTTATGACATTCTTTTAAAGGTAGAATTATGAAAACTGTTCAAATGTTCTTTGAAGACCGCGTGGCACCAAGTTAAAGTGCAATTTAATTAAATCAGACTTTCAACGTGTCAGAGTTTTTTTTCTCTTTCTTTCAAGTTTTGAGGTAGTGTTGTTGTGCTGTGTTGCGTAAAAAGGGTAAACTTACGACTTGTATAAAATGCGAAAAGAGCTCTTAATTTGAGTATTTTTGGGCAAAAATTGCTCTTGGGGGTTGGACGGGCTTTGTGATAGGTGAGTGAGGGAGTTATGCATGTGCGCGTGTCACACAAATCACAGTGTGGGTTGTCTCAAAGAACGAATCAAATTGCCTGTTAGAAAATAAGATGGTATCTACATTAATCTGGAGACGTGTCAAATTAACCCAGTCATTACTGTAAACAGCTCCATGAACGCTCCTATCTCTGAGACTTCACAAAAAAACACTCTTGCACGCCTTGCGTGCCTATGTTTTTCTTTTTTTGTCGGTGACCAGACGCAGACCTCCGCTCGGCCAAATTTCGCGTCACGCAACGTGTGATGTTTGTTTGCCAAAAGCTGTTGAAACATTAATACACGAACAATTTTACGGATGTTGTCTTTGTTGTGGGTAAAATATATTTTCTTTTGGTTCTATCGAAGCGTTGGATTCAAAGGGAATAATAAACACGCTAAAAAAAGTATTACGTCAGCCATGGAATGCGCTAACGTTGCAGCTTTCACTTTCCCTAGGTGACAAATAAGATCGTGTTTACTTTGCAAGTTTATTTCGGCAGAAGCGACGGTCATTAATTTATTTGCAGTTTTGCTAGTATTTCTTGTGGTTTTAGGCAAATGAAGTAAATTCTTTGGCTGTTTTATCGCAGCGAGTTCATAGATCAGAAGGAAAATTAAATATTTGCAAGCCAAGCAAAGAACTTGTCAAAACATGGAAGGATTACGTCATTGGTAGGGAAATAACCACCGCGCTAAAGATAGCCGTGAATAACGTAATTCTTGAATTATGTGACTCGTGTGACTACTTTGCTAGCCCTTTACTCATTGAAACACCAATTAAATTTAATCATGACTTTTAATAGTGTTATTGTTGCACTCGTATCGTTCATGCCCATACATATCCCGAAGAAAGTTCCAGATTAAGAACATTACGTCATCGGAGATTTCACAATGGCTACGAGTACGACTGATGGTGCAATAATACAGTTAGTGTTGATCAAGTGATGTGATATCTACAGTAATCAATGAATCATCAAGGATTACTTTCGAATGGGCACTGCGTTGCGACTGTAGTGCTAAGGAAACAGTTAAATTTTAAAAGCGCTGTTATAAGATCTAACAGATCTTCTTGTTTACTTTAAGTTAAGTCAAACATAAACAATTTGATTATAGCTTGCGGGTAAAAAGCAAAACTATAGAAAAAAAAGTATTTCCTTCAATAATATAAGAATGATTTCAGACAGTTTTGTTTCAATCATGAACCTGAAGTGAAGGGAATGTTTTTATTGCAATTTATAACGGGTTTTTTTTCTACAGAACTGTGTCCATGTAGAGGAGGAAGGGAAGTCACAAAGTTTTATACAAGGAGGCTCTGGCCCAAGGTCAGAGACCTATCCATTTTACAGTGCTTTTGACGGGAAGGGCTTTCCTTTCATATACATGTAGCTTCTAGCCTGAAACCCCTTTCACAGACCTAATGTGGCCCACTAGATCTTATTTCTGGGATAAATAATCAAAATTATTAATGTTTGAAATCCCGGTCCTGTTAAGTCTTATAATACCTCCAGCCTGAAAAAAAAAAGGGCATCTTTAGTCAACTGTACGAAGAAGTCCCCCAGCTTGGTGCAATAAAGTAATGAGGATACTACATATTGTAGTGCATGCAAGTAAAATAACAATAATTTTCTTTCTTGAAAACAAAAATCACGGTATTTTATTCCTATATATCTTGGTAATTGTTTGTGCTGGTCTCACTAGAAACGCAGTAATATTCAAAAGGATTGCAGATATGTCTCTGCTAATAGATTTTTGTAACGATTACAGAACATACTTATGTTGACAAGTAACAAGCATTCTCTTCTCCAGAATTCAAGTTTTGATGTCAATTTGTTTAAATCTCTCATTTCTGGGCAAAAAAAAAACAAAAAAAAAAAAAAGCCACCATGCGTCCGGCTTTTTGACACAACTGGACAGCATATCTTTCTCGCAAAAAATAGATTTACACAGTCTCTTGGACTTAATTTGTTCATCCATCACTAAAATATTGCAGTGTGTATTTACTCAATCGTACATGTAGGTTGCCTTGCTTATCATCCGTGAAGAAATTTTCACTCTGGTCGAACTGCATGGAATATAAAAGAAATGTAATGTGAACGACAACAAAACTAAAAGATAAGGAAGTTCGAATTTTTTTCCCCTGAGTATTTAAAAACAAGCTTACAAATTTCGAGCTTGCGATACTAACACTGGCAGAATTTCAATGTGTGTGTACAGTATGGGGCCCAGTTCTCGGCACAAAAAACGTAAACCTGTATTTCTTACCTTGGAATAGCCGTCAGGACTTAAAATTTCACGCTTAACTAGCTTCAGTATTCAGTTTACACATGTAGAGCTATCGACTGCTCAAAGCTGTTTTCTCCCGAGTAATAACGAAAATAGAGGCTTCGTTCGTGGGCCCAGTTATCGGCCAGCGGGCCCAGTTCTCGGCCACAAAAGAGTGCACGCGATTCCTCAGAATAAACAACGCTTTATTACCATTTTTTGTTGTTAAATCACTTATAAGGCTTGTGTTTTGATATTTCGATCACAAATTATCCTTAAAGAGCTTTGTTTCATGTTAGAAAAGGAAGTTTTTTGCACACCTAGTTTTACTCTTAAGTGCAGTCAAGCGAGGCTAAAAAAGAGTTGGGTATTTAAAACGGGGTTAAGTCAGAGCTCATAGTTTTTAGCATGCCACCTCATTACAGCTTTATTTTTACAACCATAGTTAGTGGAGTTAGTTCCCTCCACTAACTATGTTACAACTGACTTGACACGAATACTCCACACAAAACTATGAGCGTTTTTAGTGTTGAACGCGAGCAGGGTGGCCGAGAATAGGCAAATACGCAAAAGTACTAAGGAAATATTAAGGAGTGATTTTAGGTCAAAGAATTAAACAGGCCAGGAAAAGTTTATATTTAACAGATGGCTTGATCACTCTACATCCTTTATGCCAAGAATTGGCTCATTTGGGCTTTCTAGACGGACAAAATATAAACTTGAATTAAACCATGTAATTCGAGTAGCCGTAAACAAACACGTTTTCGGGGAAACCAAATTCACCTACCTTCGCGTCACCTCGACGTGCTCACAGAAAAACTCGGCAGGACGAAACAAACTCGGCAGAACGGAAGACAAGGAATCAAGCTACCTTTGGAAACAATTGCTTTTTATTCAGATTCATTTGTGGCGCGAAAAGTAAACGCTGAACAAAAAGTGGCCGAGAACTGGGCCCGGTCGACAACTGGGCCCCACACTGTACAAAATAAAACAATAAAGAAACAATGAAACCAAAACCTCACAAGAATTTAAAGTGCCACTATGATCAAATTCTCCATACCCTTTTTTTTAACATTTTCGCACACAATAGGTCTTTCCTAGATTTTTTTGCCAAATTTCGATCTATTACGAACATTAGAACTCATGTCGTTTGGACCTTTCTTTCCGAGAATTTACGGCCGCCATTAATTTTCCTTGTTCCAAGTCTTGGTTGAGAATTTGAGAAAATGACGTCATTTTCTCAAAAATACCACACGGGTTGAAATTATAATAACAATTAGCACAGCAATTCGCATAAAGAATAACAAAAACTTTGGCTCATATATTCGTGCAATTTTTTATATTGTTATCATAATTTCAACCCGTGCGGTATTTTTGAGAAAATGACGTCATTTTCTCAAATTTTCAACCAAGACTTGGAACAAGGAAAATTAATGGCGGCCGTAAATTCTCAGAAATTAAGGTCAAAAAACCACTAGTTTTAATGTTCGTAGAAAATTGAAATTTGGCAAGATATCTAGGAAAGACCTAATGTGTACGAAAATGTAAAGAAATGGATATCGCGAATTTCATCATAGTGGCACTTTAAGCTTACCTTAGACTACACAACGAGAGAAAGCGAGTGGAAACCATCAAATTCTCTTGCCAAGAAAAAAGCTTACCACGATCTCACTTTCTGGCTTTGTCCTCCCGGGTGTCTTGTATCAATTCTTTGACCTCGCCGACCGTGCTGTTGTGAACAATACGTTACCACAGTCATAAATACCTCTACCAGCTTTCATGTAGGTGTGAGCAAAAGCCGATAGGCAAAAAACAACATATTTACGAGAGAAAATCACATGAAACCAAAATGGCTGACTTCAATCTTAGAGGTGTTCGACAAACTCATACCCAGGCTCTCGATTTATAGGGCAAAAATGTACGCCTTTCTAGTCCCCCCTCGTCAAAGAACGTTCCCGAAGACGACTGAACACTCTTGGAAAAAACAATACTTAGCAGGGGAGGTAAGAGAAAATTGTTTAATCCAGGTTTAATGAATAAATTAATTAGAATCGAGTGAGTGAGTGAGTGTGTGATCGAGAGCGCCATCCGACTGCCTCCTAAGCCCATGGATGTTACATAACATCCATGAGCAAAAATGTACCTGTACGTCACCTGTACATTCATTCTCAAGCAAATCAAGTCATTTTCACATGAAACGTTTGCACGAGGACTCTCTCTCTGAAAAAGAGGCAAACGGCAACTTGGAATTGGCCTCTTGGATTAGTGTAGAAAAGTTAGGTTAAGTCTGCATACGAGTCAAGTGGCCCATCAGGCCAGCACTTATCTCCAGTTTCTGTAGCATGAAGCATGAGTCTTGCCCAAGAACACACTACAATGTCCCCAGCCAGGGCTCAAACCCAGACTGCTAGAAATAGAAAATAAATTCAGAAATCAAATATAGAGGATATTACACGGTGGCGAGAAGATATGAATTTTATGTTGGAGTGGCAAGAACTATCTGGAAACGAGTGAGATATTGTTCTTGCCACGAGAACATAAAGTTCATATCTTCGACCAAATGGGTAATGTTCTTTTTATTGTATAAACATGCTGATGATGCCATTTTCCCAAAGATTTCCGACCACTTTCCGAAGATTTTCGAAGATTTTCCAAAATTGCTCCGAAGGCCAGACGAACGTTTCCGAGCATTTTCTGCACATTTTCTGAAGATTAGCGAAGATTGCCCAAGACGACCGAAGAAGATCCGAAGATGTTTCGATCATACACCAACAAATTTAAGTGTAGTTAAAGAGACAAAAGAGAAATGTTATCAAACACGATATCTTCACATGTGAGGATATCATATCTTCACATGCGAGGATATATTGTTTTTATCAATTTGTTACCACTCGGTATACCACTGACTTGAACATAATAAAATAGGTTATTTATACAAACCGCTTATAATTTCAAAATGGATGATTTATTTTGATTCGAACTGGAACATTGTTATTATATTAACTTTTGCATGTAGTGTCAAGGAATAACTACAGTCTGTTGCAAAATGAAGTCATTAAATAAGAGTTCACCACATTCACCAGTCAGTCCAAAATTGACACTTAGTCATTGGTGTTGGTTATGTGAGTAAGCAGTGCATTTGGGTTAAGGTAAATTGGTTGAGGTCCTTGTTCAGTTAAAATTTGTGTGTTGCAATACAAAAAATGTGGATATGAAATAAATGATCTACAATTTAAGAACTGTCTGTAAAATGGCAAAACAAACAAAATAATTTTAACATTTGAGCAAAAGATCTGGTTTTGAAAGTATTTATGTTTAATGTCCACTATTTTCATAAACCTCAAAAGTTGCAGCTAGGTAACGGAGAATCCGCAAATAAGCAAATTGTTTTGTAGCCTGCCTCAAATGGTAATACACAACTCAAAAACATTTTTTACTCGCTCTTTAGTACACAGCTATCTTTTATACTTGATAAATTACACTTGAAAAGAATTTGCTCTTACTCTATGTTCGAAATGAATTGTCCTGGAGCTTCCTGGAAATGCCTGCAAGCCGTTACGTAACAACAATTCGAATTTTAATCAGAGTGAGCAAGAGCAGAAACCGAGATACTTGCTTGGTCTTTATTACCCAAAACCAGGCAAATAACTCAAAACAAACATACTGTTGATTATCCACGCCAGGCGTAGAAGGTGACTTTCCACGATGAAGTAATTTCTTATGACGTGGCAGAACTATTAAAAGCCAATAATTGAAGGAAGCCAAGGTGTCCTCTTCGTAAACAATTGCTCGGCATAAATATCTTTCATAATGATCTTTCCTTTGTTTTCTGTGCTTCCAGCCACTCCTTAATTTGTGCTACAAGTTCAGTGGCTAGGAAAAGAGAAGAAAAAAATTTAGTCCCCACACAGTTAGTTAACAGAGACGTGAACTATATTACATCTATTAGGCTCGACTACCAACTGCTGTTTCAAATACCTGAGATTAAAGAAGTGGGTCTATAACTCTGTAGACAAGCCCATTAATAAACCATCAGAGATGGGATATGCTAAGACCAAAGCTATAATACAGCCGACCAGTTCAGCACTGAAAAAGTGTTTTGCTCGGACGACAATGGTACCTTTTCCCAATTTTGCTACGGCCTTTAATTTACCATTATCAACTTCAAGTTGGTAATAACCTAACTATTTGTCTCGAGTAGGGATGTCTTAAAAATCCTATCCTATTAATTTACCTAACAACTTTACACGACACACGTTCTTTAGTAAGAATGGCATGGATTCCTCCTAATATATTGGAATGCTCGATTTTCTTGTACTTCAACGTTAATGATTGTTCAGTTTTGGTTTGGGTTCCATTTCACCCTTCCTTCCTTCCCTCTACGACAGAAAGCTCTTTCCATGCTGCACAGAGACTATTACCATGTTTGTGTGTGCTTCCGGTGCAGAATTTGAGAAACAGATTTTTCAACTATTGACAGTTTCCTTTGTTCTCTTTGAATATAATACTGATGAAGTTTCAAATTATTTCTGTAGGCTATATCCATATTATTTTTGTAACAAACAAAATCACAGCAATCCTTCATTTCATATTGAATGCACTTGCCGAATAACTGTAATCATCGTCCCACCTGGCTTTAACATATCCGTGGTAAGTGGTTGTCTATTAAAAGGATCTGTGTCCGAGTTTAACAAATGGCGCATGATGACTGCTCTATCCATAATTTTACCGCTGGTTGGTAGGATGACAGGGTCACGCATGAGTGTCATCATAAGCGGATCTGTAATAAATAACAGAAACATCTATGATTACAAACCTTGTTGTAAAGTTGCACTATTGAAAAGAGAGGATGAACTTGGTTTTGCTTCAGCTAATCACGATCCAAAAAGGGCGGTAAAAATGCCTCAAGGGTCGCCAAAATAAATTGGATAACCATCCATAAACCATCAGCTAGGAGAAACCTTGATAGAACTGCAAACTCTGGTTTCTTGTAAGCAGTAAGATCTCAACTTAAATCATGACTAACGAGCCATAATACTGTTCAAAATTCTCAGCATTTCGAATTTTTCACTCCGCAAACTTTCCGTCTCAAACTTATCGCTTTCCCTGAGTTTGCTCACTTGGAGATAACAATCAAAACTACGAGAAAATTGACTACCAAGTCAACATCTTTGTAGAAGGTTTATTTTTAAATTTTTACTACCGAAAAACTGAATATTTTCATTGTGTTGTACATATGTTATAGAATAGGATGTGCTCAACACCTTTGAATTCATCAGGTGCGTCATCATAATCCTCCTCGAGGGAAGCATTTTCTGCAGCTTTTCTTTCCACTTTGGCAGCAAATTCTTTAAAAAGATAAATCTCCGCCTACACAAAAAAGAAAACTTAACTAGATATTTTACATATCGCTCACTGTATAGCCTGAAAAGGAACAAGTGTGACTCCTTTAAAGTGCTACTGAAACGAAATTTTCGTACTCTCTTTTATTAGCCCAATCTATAGTTTCAAACGTCCTTAAAATAATTGTGCACTTTATTTCTGTCAAATCCTAACGGAAAGTGCTTTTTTCAAGCTGCCGAAATCGACTTTTCGGCGTAAAACTGTGTCCCGGCTCTGGAACCGAGTTTAAGGACCTTGTGACGTCACTGGTTGTATTCACGCAGGAAGCGCCATAGATTCTCTGTTGTTTTCACTTGATTAATTCAAGTTTATTCTTCTTATTGTCGATACCTACTAGTTTTCTACCTTGCAATTTCTGTCCAGCCTTGACAGGAAATACACATCATAAACGTTGGAGGGCGCCAAAGAATTAGATTCACCAAAATGAATGCTACAGATTTGAACAGCTCAGCCGAGCATACTTTTTGAACATCTTGAGTACTCGATTGGAGACTTCAAGGACGAGTGTGGCAACTTTTATATCACGTCCTGAAACCTAAACACGATATATCGTCGTCTGTTTTCAGCCTGGTTCTGAAATTTGGATTCTCACGTTTATCTAAGGTCTATTAACAAGGTTCGAATATATCTTCGGCAACTTAACTACATTAAAAGCGGTAAGCGCATCAGCCATCCGCACAATCACGAAGTTATTGACGGCCCACAAGCTTTGAGTCGAGTACTTTTTTTGCAGACAGAGGGCATCTTTTTATGATACCAATAAGTGAGAGTTGTTGTGGTAGACAAAGAGTATCTTTGAAAATTGGGATCCACAGCAGGGTTTGCTTTATCGCCGCATACGTATCTGTAAACAAAGCGGGAATTTCGCTTCTCTTTCACACGTATCTCCCGACTGCAATATTTCACGGCCGATGGATTACTTTGAGTTCTTTAGCGCATACTTATGTCTATGATCTTCATTTAATAGTATCCAAGTTCAAAGTAATTCGTTAAAATGTCACTAGTTTACACTCCTTTCGAAGGTTTATTAAACAGAATTTGACCTAATTTGCATATATCACCTTTCGCCGCCGACATTGTCACGGTTTCTCAGCTGGGTTGGTACATTTCACTGACCCCTAGTCCATGGACTACCCCGATGGACCTGGTCCATGGACTACTTGAATGGACTACCCATGGACTACCCTAAATGGACCACCCTGAAATTTGTGGGAAACATAAATTTAACGATGCTAGAACCCGAACAAAAGATGCGATCGATCGACAAACACAATTATGGAACACTTGCGATGTAACAGATTTAATCCCCAACTGGACCTTTGCCACAAAATATTACAACCGAAATAAAGGAAATGAGTTGCTTTTCTCGTTCCCTGTCATGGCGTAAAGAACTGGCTCACGAGTCAGAGATGAATGCATTATATATGCAAAATTTCCACTTACCATCTAGCGTGCTTTCCATATTGGACCATATTGTGAGCGACCGTGAGTGATTCGTGGGCAACTGCTGCGCCTGCTAGCTACACTCATTTGGCCAGCGGTAGACATGCATGATGGCGGTGTATGGGAGGTGTATGGGTCTATGGGGTTATGTGAATGTCGTGTCTTATCATGTAGATAACATAAGAAAAACTCGCTCGAATCCAAGATTTTGTAACAAAGGTCCAGATGTTAAGGTAGGAAAAGTTTGAAGATTAAATCACAACTGTTCTGATCGATCTCATCTTTTGCTCGGGTTCTAGCATCGTTAAATTTATGTTTCCCACAAATTTCAGGGTGGTCCACTTAGGGTAGTCCACGGGTAGTCCATTCAAGTAGTCCATGGACCAGGTCCATCGGGGTAGTCCATGGACTAGGGGTCAGCGAAATGTACCGACCCTTCTCAGCTCGTTTCCTGAGAACATACCTGTAGGGTCATGGCAGCTTAGTTTACCTATATAGTTTTAAATTAGCTCCCTTTATATGAAAGAAGAGGGTTTCTTAAATTGTTGCTGTTGTGATAACTTGTAGGATGTAGCAGATACAACTGGACTAAAGGTCACTGTGCACAATCTCGTCCGCGGTGAAACTCACTAAGCGTCCGGTTTCCTCGAAGCGTTGTTGCTGCGATTCATGTCTCTTTTACTTTATGAGTGTAGATATTGTTTAATTGAGTGCTGGCCATTTGACCAAGTGTCCTGATCATTTTGCGATTTAAGAACTCGCGCTCGTTTGCTTGCTTACATGAAATATCTTGGAAATATCCAATTAAATAGACTGAAAAGCCCCAGGATCGACTCTCCACTTCTTCATATCTAAGGCTACTGTTATTATCTGCTTTACAGCTCTGAGATGGCCTTAAGATGTTTTTTGGGGGGCTTCGAAGAGTATTGTTTTCTGCCATAATCACGGCGGCATGAGAGTAATGCAACCAGTGACGTCACTAGGCTATTTGGGCGCGCCAAGATGGCCGCCAATTTTGGGCTTAACCAGCCAACTTCGAACGGCTGAAAAAGCAGTTTTCGCTTACCGTATGCGAAAAAAAGTCTGCATTGTGTTCCAAGTAAGGTTGAAACTTTATTACTAAGCAAAAATCTCACATACGAAAATTTTGTTTCAGTAACACTTTAACCCTTTAACATTTCTTTTGTGTGTCGCTCGTTTGTGCTGTTCAGTTATCAACAGATTTGTAGCAAAACATGGAAAGAGAAGAATGGAAAATTAAATATAGTTTTTAAAGTGGTTTAGTTTCACTTCTGGTAATGGCTACTGTATTTACTGTGGTTCCTTTGAAAAAGGATTTTCATCAAATTAGTGAAGGATACCTCATCAACTTGAAAAGCTCTTTTGTTATGAAATAACACACATGTTTTAGTCATCATTCGCTGACAAACGATAAATAGAGCCAAAAAATTAAACGTGAAAAAAGTTGTAGGGGCTACACCCTAAAAGAGGAATCAAATATAAGGTAAGGAACTTAAGCAATATAAAACGTCTAAAATGTTGATGGCATAAATACATCATACCTCCGTCTTGAGCAAGGTTTTTTGAAGATGTTTTGCAGCATCGTCAAACAATTCTTTTCTGTACGATCGCTAAAATAGAGAAAGCAAAAAAAGAAGACAGCTTCTTAAGATAGTCAGAAGTATACACTCAGCATTTTCTATTGGAGGTCCACGAATCTGATTGGCTCTCTCACTATTGTCTGTTATAACCTTACAGTGCTTCCGACAAGGACCTGATAGTTGTCGCGGAAATTAAGAGTTTTAACAAAACAAATTGTTCGTGGAGTTATATCCCAGTTTCTTAGAACGAAATATTTCCAAGGGCAACTATAAGCTCACTAGCCCGAGATGTAAACAATCCATTGTCTATATTTTCCTAGATTACATTTCCAACCAGTCTCCTCTGAAGCCGGAGTATTGCGTGACATCCCAAAAAACAGCTGCAGAGGAGGCTAATTTTAAACCGGAGATTTTGATTTTCCATTAAGGTATCCTTCTTCAGGTCAAATTCAATTTGCACTCATACAAACAATTTTGGCTTGCAAAAACACGGACAAACCATAGCTTTTCTCCAATTTCTTGAACCACTTTGCAATCAATTTTGTGCCACCTTCGTAAAATAGAGGCCTTAATAACAGCTTCTTGACCTTTACCGTACAGTAGTTTACCACAGTTTTCAGCCGAAAAACTACATGTTCGATCATTCTCATTCTCATGAAAGGGTTATTTTTTTAACTTCATCCACACAAATTTAGGAGGGTTGCGCTCCACTGTTTGGGAAGTATCTTTTGATAGTATGCCCATCACAAATATCAGAAATAAGTGTGCAGTGGCAGGAGGTCGTCCACATAATAGCAACCGTCGTTTTCTCATTTTTGCCAACGTTTTAGGAAAACGCAGAAATCTTGCTGGATAATTCCATTTCTAAGAACACCAAGGTAGGAAAATTGAGCCGTCAAAATGTCCAATAAACTGATGAGTGAGTGTAAACAGCTGCAAGTTTCAAACAACAGTTCAATCTTTGCTAAAGTGTGAGGTTTGAAGGACCACGTCATGGGTTTGCGCATCTTGAAAAGTTTAGCTTAAATTTTTCAAGTTCATCTTTTGCAATCCGTGTCAATCTTCTCCATCTTAACCATCGTTGTTTTTTTATGTTTTATTATTATCTCCGTCTTAAGTGTTTTTCTATCTTAGTAAACTATTATTTTCAGGTTTCCTTGAGTTTAAAGGTAATTTTGTAGGTGGCCAAAATAACTCAAAATGCCATGACTGAGTTCCTTTAAAACTACTTCACATGAAGAGAAATAACTAGATATCCCTAGTTAAAGGAAATTAAGTTGGAATTCTACTTAAACAATTACATTATTCGCTGTCTCTCCTATAACCTCATGGTAGTCTCAGGCTCATAATCGTCAATTAGTAAAATTCAATAATATACTAAATCAAATGCTGCAATCTGATTGGCTGAGGTATCATACACTGTTGCAGTTGTGTGACCTGTTGTGGCAAGACGTGTGTCTGAGAGCTCTGTGAACTAGAACGATGTTCCTTTAGTCAAACCCTTCATAGTTTAGTAGATAATCAAAAGGCTTTTTAAGCCAACTCGTGATAATTGTAGCGGACATGTTTCATGTTCTACATGTAACAAGGGTGGTTCAAAAGGATTTTGAGGAGTTTGTATGTTGCGTGACATAGCATAAATCTTACAGCAGTTATAAATTTACAAACAATCATTAAGCTTATTTACTGTAGGTGGAACACTTGAGCTGTTCGGATTGTAACAGCTACTGATAAAGTAATAGCTAGTAGTGAGTTAAAAAACTACATGTATTATGTACAAATACTTAATAGTTAAAGTAAGTAAACAGTATTCTGCAACAAATTGCCCTGAGTTACATGACTTGAACATCCGTACAATTAATTTTAATAATGTCGAAATATATTTAGTATTAACCTACTAGCATTCTATCACGAATGCCGTTCTCTGATTGGCTACGCTACTCACTATCTATTCTGTGATAAATAGTGAGTAGCGTAGCAGTGTACACTTGCTAACAAAATGACGGCCGCTTCTTGGCGCTTTCGAAGTGTCTGTGAAGAAGAGTTAGACAAAATGTTTGAACTACTAGTAGATTTATACTAAAACAATTAGATTATTCGCTTTCGATTTCTATGCGTGATAGTTGACTCGGGCTGTGCCCTCGTCAACCATCTTGCGATAGAAATCTCAAGCTGATAATCTAATTCTTTAATATAAAAAAAAACTGGATAAGGAAGTGATGGCAGTTCACTAATTCCCAAACATTAGCTAACAGGTTATCATCATGAAAAATGAGTATTTCCTGTCATGTTACAACTGTTCCAAGGTTTACTTGATTTAACTCTTATATCCTTAGATTGCTGCTTTCAGGTAGCATTTTTTGAATCAAGGAAACTGAATGAATGCTTATTTACATACAGTGAACTCCTAATTTTACTAACCTCCAAGGGAAAAATAGTTAGAAAAATCGGGGGTAAAAAATCGGACTAAAACGGCATTTTGGTTCCAGTAATCGGATGGCTAAAAAGATTGAGGGTTAGGGAAATCGGGATGCCCACTGTGATTTGTGTTTTAAGATTTAAGGGACGACTTTTGTTTTCAGAAGATTATATTGATATAAGTCAGGTCTGAGTCGAGGAAAAAAAACAAAAACCAAACACAAAGAACAAAAAAAACAAATTGCCCACTTAAAATTTGTGATTTGTTTATGTAGGTACCAGATATTAAAAAAAATCTATGAGACCTAATTCCCTTATTTCCACACCTTTATCACACCTTTATCTTCCCAGTGATTGCCTTCTCACTTGTACCAATTCAACACCCAGATACTGCCATTTAAAACAACAGTCCAACCGAATGGAATCAAACTAAGAATAAGCCCACAAGTACGCATTGCCGACCTATTTTTCAAATAGTGGAGGTGTGATTACATTTGCTCCACTTGCGTGTATCAAATAGGAGGAGAGTGTCAGAATGAACATGCAAGGTGAATAAAATAGGTTGAAAATTTACCCGGTGTGAGGTCATATCAAGAAATCATTGTGACAGCTTTAACCTTTCAGAGTGTCCACTAAAACTATTAGACTACCCTTCATCATTTTCTCTGAGCAATAGTCACCTCGGCTATGCCTCATTGACAATTCGCTTTTAGTATAAATCTATTAGTGTTCTATCACGAATGCCGTTCTCTGATTGGCTACGCTACTCACTTTCTATTCTGTGATAAATAGTGAGTAGCGTAGCAGTGTGCGCTTGTTAACAAAATGACGGCCGCTTCATGGCATTTTCGAAGTGTCTGTGAAGAGGATTTCGATAAAGTTTTGAACAACTAGTAGATTTATACTAAAACAATTAGATTATTCGCTCTTGATTTCCATGCGTAATAGCTGACTCGGTTGTCAACTATCACGCGACAGAAATCTTGAGCTCATAATCTAATTGTTTAATAGAAAAATTCTGGCTCGTAGTCTAATGGCCAATTCCCTCTGATCTACATGTATGAGACATGTCTGCAGGGAAATACTGTAGCTGTATTCAACATCTTGGACTGGATATTTTTTTGATTAATACCACATACAAATATATGCAGAGAAATAACAGAAATCACTATTTGAAAGAAATTTAGCCAACATTTTACTCAAACAATTAGATTATTTGCTCTTGTATTCTATGAGGCCTGCGGCCTTAGTAACAAACTGAATTACTTTATAGAAATCTCGCGCTCAGAATCAAATTGTTTAAAATCAGGTAAATGTGTGTACACAAGGAGCTAGTTAAGCTTTGAAAATGTGAACAACTTCCTGTTTTGGCATTATTGTTTTTTGGTCTGATAGACTGGTCAGTAGGTTACGCCTACTCAGGCGTAAGCTTCTTAATGACTGTTTTATTTAATATTTACTCAACATTTGTCTTCTTTTTAAGTTATCATTGTTATGTGTTTGGCTTTCTGCGTTTTTAAATTTTGTAATGTAACATTGACTCTGAAAAGCCCTGTGGGGACGAGCCAATAAAGTATGTATGCATGTTATGCTAAAACAATTAAACGACTCGTTGTCGGTTTCTACTGTCTTTAACCATTGAATTGGGGCCTTGCCCCCGTCAACTCTCGGCAGATAAAAAAATTGAGCTCACTGTTGAGGTGTTAAATAAATGCCCATGCAAGAATGTACCACTACCAAGTAATCAGTTTTGACCAATTACAACATAGGAATATTTAAGTGATGAATTATGACAGTTCATGGAAAAAGCAGTGTCAAGTAGAAAGTCAAATGAAATTTCAGTGTAGCCCAAACAAACAAGACTAAGTTGGACCACAGAACATTATCAAATTAACGGAATATTAAGGAGAATCTCACATTAATTCAGAGTTTTTGATTTGCCCAAAGAAACGAAAAGAAATTAGGAAAGAAACGAAAGAGAAAAACAAGGACAAGTGAACAACGTGTAACAAGCAAATCCACCGTAGCAGCACAGCAATTCCACTAAAGCGACAACATAATGACAAGAAAAACCTATAATATTTTTCCACGTTCTCTCTGAAGGTTCGTGTTTAGTTTCTCTACAGTGTAACTGTTATACTTTCCCCCTCCTCTAATGCTGAACTGTGGTTTCAAAGAATGTTGACTAGTACTCAAAGGGTGTTGACTCATTCGTGACTGTCTGCTACTGCTCTTTCTGTTTCATTCCCACTTTTTTTCCACGTTATCCTAAGTACACCACTTCCATTAGTGCCAGTTTCATCTCCATTCTCCGGCAGTACCTCCACTCTATTGTACTCTATGCATCTGGATTTTCCAATTGCTCTATCACATGATTCTCCGTCTCAGGTTCCCTACTGCACCTGCCTCTGGTCCAGCCACTGTTTTCACTGTCTCATCTTCTGCACTCATTTCTGTTTCATTCCCACTTCCTTTATCAACAGGAAATGAATTAAGCATTGCCTGGCTTGCATTTCAATTACCTTGTGAATCCCCCTGACTGCACCTCCCAATCTGTGGTTCCCCATTAGTCTGAGGTATTTGTATAAAGTTAGTGGTGCCTGATAACTGATATATAGCAGAATCCACACGAAAATCAGATCTGTGCAGAAGATCCTCAACAAACCATGTTTCTAAAGGACCATAAAAATATTGTACGCCATGGACTGATACTAGGTTCAATTAAATCATCTGGAGCCATTATGTCCTGAACAAGTTGCTCTGCAGCCTGCATGTGATACTGAGGCAGCCCATGTGATGTTTTCTTAGTAGGAGTAGCCTCCTCAGTGTTTATGCAGTGAGTCAACAAACTGGTTCTGCCAAAACCCCCAGCCAATGATCCTGGCTAAATATGTCAATGAACTCTGAGGGCATCGATAAAGTCCTGAACATTCTGGAACATCAACAATTATGAGAAAAAATATACAAAATTAAATAAAGGAATAACCAAAAAGACGATTAAATAAAAAATAAAAATAAATTGGTATCAGCTCTGAATATGAAGTTATGGTTTGGTACACATGTACATTTATGGTGCAGAGCTGTTAAAAAACAAGGAAGTCCCATCTGGCAAATTAATACACCACCAATGCTCGAGTAGTCTGAACTAGTGAACTAGTTTAAACAAGAAAACTATACACTGTGTTTAACTATGGGAAATCGTGAAAATGCATACCTTTGACGTAATGAATTGAAATAAGAAATCAGAACCTTACATAAACTGTTTATTGTGCCATATGTTCAAACGCCACCATCTTGGTTTTCATGCATGAAGAACAAATCTGGTAAGAATATAGCAGGCCGCTAACCCGGGGACAGGTACTCTCAACAACGACAACAGCAACAACAACAACAAAACAATATGGTGGCAATCGACCTCTTTAACCACAGCAAAAAATTAGGTGGTGGCCAACAACTGGCAGGAATGGATGTGACGGGATAGCTTCTGCATTCCCTATTGACATCGCTACTTAAAGGGTTAAAGTCTTGAGCCTTCACTCATTTGTTTTTGTTTTTTTTGGCATATTTGAAGTTTGTGTTATCATTTTAGTCTTTTCTCTTTTTTGGTTATTTCTTTATTTAATTTTAGGTATTTTTCTCATTATTATAATTTTGTGATGTTCCAGAATGTTCTGATGTATTCCGGAATGTCCGGATTTTATCGATGGCTCTCTGAAAGTTATTCTTGAGTTTGACTGAGCTGCTCTGATGTTAACTATGATTTAGACAAGTTAAGACGGTTTCCACTGGAAGTTCGAGCAATTATCGGCAAAAACTAACCATGATTCTTTGCGTGACTTTGGTGTTTCCCTGCATTTGGGATCGTTCGGTGTGAGAAGATTTATAATTTTTGATATCATGGTGTAAAGTTGTCTGCAGATACGAGATGTTCTTAATTTACCTTCGTGGTTACTTTTCTTACCTTTCGATTGTTCGGGGAGGGTCATTGCAATTTCGTCGAGGGCTTTCTGAACACAACAATGGCAGTAAGTGACGATCACTGTTGCAAGCTTGTGGGTAGAAAGAATCCCGCCTGGAGACATTTTTGTACTACAGCAAGATGTATTTTGAGAAACAGGAATTTCCCCATCATTTGAGCAGTAAGTTAAAGTTTATTTTCCTTCTAGGTATAAATCTTGCATTTTTGTGGAAGAGGAATTGTGCTGAGTTTCGCTGAATAGCTATTTTTGTCTGTTACAGAGTGCTTGCTTTGTCAACACCCACGCCAATAAAACTCGTGTCTTAATGTGATCATATGGTTTGTCCCCTTAATTCTGTTCTTCCTCTTATGTCATCGATTACTGTTGCTGTTCGTTCCCGTAATTTTCAAAACAAAAGCTACTGAAAGGTCATTGTAATCTGCATCAAATGCACTTTTTGCTTGTGTTCGATCGGAATGGGCTTGTAAACAATTGATGCGTCAGAGAAAACCTTAACAAGTGCAAAACCAACACTTGGATTCACCTCGACTATTTTTCTTCTAGCAATAAAGTAAGTTTGTACTGAATATTTGGACATTATTTGATCGCCGTTGCTATGACCCCGCCGCGATGACCTATTTCTAATGGGAGTCAACAGGTCACTTTGCTGTCAGCTCTTCGTGGCAGAAACCACCTCACCTCTTCTTCTGTATCAGACTTAGTTAAACCCTGAAAGGAGTTTTATTACTGACAGATGTAAAGGTGATTTTTTTAAGATCAGTGGAAGTGTGTTGGCCGAAAAAACGCGCCATAGCGATTTCTGTTTAAGTTTGTACTTGATTATGTAGAGAGTAGTGCTGTAATATTCTTTCAAGCTACGACTATCGACTGTTTAAAACTAAAAAATATCCCGTTTGGTGGCAGTTAACAAATTAGATCTTTTATTTTATGGTTCTTAATGTATTCCCCTTAATAAGAGAGTTAAATTTGTCCTAGTATGAGTGACCCCGCGAGAAAAATCTCAATGTCGGTTTTGTTGTTTAGGGCTCTACTGATACCAAATCGCCACATCACATGCAGATCGAAAGATTTGTTGGCATCAGTTGCATTCCAGCCTTTTTGGTATAAACCCTTAGAACCCTGTAGCACTGTCATATTATCTTTAATTCTCTACTTTTTGAGTTATTATCAGTAGAATACTATGAAGAATTGGGAAATGTTTCGATCAAATATTTCTCTCCTAAGACATTTCCCGCCATTTTATGACCATGGATGCGTCCAGCACGACGAGCACGTAGCTAACTGCCGACTGCATTTCGTGGTTGTTGCTTCATTATGCAAGCCAAAAAGTGGGTAGTAAAAAAAGTGAAATTATTAACCCGAGTCTTGTATTGGAGAGTGACGTTCTATAATTGTTTTCACTTATTTGTATTTACGTTTTTCGTGACGTGTAGCAGAATCAGGAAAAAACCACCGCTGAAAAAGCCGCAGAGGTTGGTTTTTAAAGATGATGAGGAAAGGTAAATTACAGAATGGATGAAGCTAAACACGTGCCTGCTTGTTACCCTAAAGGACGTTTAGGTGATTTTTTTTGCACATGAACTCTATTTCAGAACCCCAGAAGGAGCTTGAGGAGTTGAGAAGAGAGGAGCGTGTTCAGAAGTTAGAACGGGAACACATCAAGAAATTAACCAAAAAAGAAAAAAATAAATTTGTAATTTTTGTGTCAATCAGATTGCTACGGGCCCCACAACATGGTTCTTGTGTGTGATTCTTCGTATAGCCTCTGTCATAGCAGTGAGGTTTGGAACGAAACGGGCCACGGTATTTACTAATCCAAGAAAGCTTGTTGCTTCTGTGGCTGTGCTGGGCAGTTGCATTTGCTTGATTGCGTGTATACGATCCTTGTCCGGGGATACACCTTGTGCTGAGATGTGGAATCCATAATAGTCCAGTTCAGTGACTCCAAATAGACACTTAGCTGGGTTAACTGTGAGGTTTTTCTCTTGGAGATGTAGTAATACATTTTCTAAGGATCTGTCATGCTCCTCCTTATGGTACCATGTACGAGAATGTCGTCAGCAATGTTCCTCACATTATGGCATCCCTCAAGGACCTGCCCAATTACATGTTGGCATATCTCAGAGCCTACTGATGCTCCATGTGGCAGATGTTTGTAATGGCGGGGCCAATGTGTGTTTTGAATGTTGTCAGGTGGCGAGATAATTCAGCCAGTTCAATTTGGTGATAACATTCTTTGAGACCAATTTTGGAAAAGAACTTGGAGCCGTTTAGGTCTTGTAGAATTTCTTCAGATGTTGGGTATGGGTGGTGTGTACGGCAAAGAGCCTCGTTGGGTTTACACATGTTAACATACAGTCTTACATCACCATTTGGCTTATCGACAATGACGAGTGGTGACACCCATTGTGTTCAACCTGAGACCTGTTCAATGATATCTTGATTGTCAAGCTGTTTCAACTTGGCTTCCACCCTCGCACGTTAGTGTAAGGGTGTAGGACGGGAATTATGTATGACTGGTTGTACAGTTGGATCAATATTCAGCTCGAGTTGGTAATCTTTTAGTTTCCTGATCTTGCCACTAAACACGGCTGGGAACTTCTGTAAAAGGGACTGGTATTCACCATGTAAAGGTGGATGTTCAGTTGTGGCAGAAGCAGCAATAGGCAACATTCCCAGCCGGGTTGAGGTTTCATGACTCAGGAGACAACCAGCATTCCGTGCTTTGAGCACCAGGAACCTTGTCAGATCCATCTGCCCAGATTGAGTGTTGATCAGTCCAAAAAACGATCCAGCAAGGGGAACTGGCGCAGGGTTATCTTCTCCATAAGGGCGAAGTTTCACATTTGTGGGTTTTAAGGGTACTGTTTTTACAGCACTGATATGTTTGCTGGCAAAAATATCTGGAAATTATGCAGCTTTGTTAGTCATAATGCCTCTTGTCAGTATTATTAACAACCAGATTATGGAAGTCGAAGCCATGAATTTGACTGCCTGTAATTTGGCTCAGAAGCTACTTAGTTTGGAAGACATTGAAGGAGGCAAATTTGATGTTGTCTTTGCATTGGCAGAAAGTGACACAGATAGCCGATTCCTACAATCACCGAAGAAGAACACTACTTTCAGTAGCAGTTTAGTGGCTTGTGTTGTAGATGAGTCACATACAGTTGAAATGGGAACAAGCATTGCAGGCCAACTGAGAATCGTTGTTAGAAGCAATCACAGTTATCCCAACATTCTTCAGAGATTCACTCAAGACAACTCCGAATATTTATTTTCTTGCCGACGGTTTATATATACTGGTATTTACACAAGCTTTTACTACACAGTTGCCACATCTTACTTTTAGATTCACCTGGCAAACTCTCTTTTCCAACCTCTGAAGGTCTTCATTTTCTTGCGCAAAAAAATATAAACTAGTGAGACAATCTCAGATAGTGCGTAGTGCAATTTACAGTAATCACATGGGTCCTCACCCATGCCGTTCTCTTCCTTGGTGGTCAGCAAGGCCTTTTCCTCTTGCAGAATACGAGCGGACAAAAACTTGATAAGACATAATCTTAGCATTGTGTATGTTTCATGTTTGTATTTTCTTTCACGGCCCAAAAATAACTTAGAACTACCGTTTGTCAAGACGGCTTTGAATTTCATTGTGGTGTTTTACGCTGAGTTTCAGTAATTTTAAATTCAACAATACGGAGAAGTGGCAAATATGACAATTTTACTTCTCACGCCAATGTTTGTAACTTGACACTTTTGTTTCCCTCGCCAAGGTATGCAACATGATACCCTTGTTTCCTCAAAAATATAAGAAAGATGTGTATTTTTTACTTACTGCTGAAGATAAATGGAGTAAAGCTAAATATCTGAGAAAAATCAAAGAGGAACGATTTTGTTTTATTCCAAATGTAAATTTTCATTTCTCAGATAACAAGAACTCATCTAATAGACCAATTTCGATATATTAATATTCAGCCTAACACAATAGACCTCAGAAGGAGGCTCTGGGGAATAAATCCCACAAACTCTGTATTTATTCCCCAGAGCCTCGTACTGAGGTCTATTGTTTTATGCTGAATTTTAATATATTGAAATTGGTCTATTATGAAATAAGCACGTCCATTCATGGAACAGTGCGTTCTCATTCACATCAAACTAATATACAATGCTATCTATTAATACAACTGAGAAGCGTTTCAACGAGAATTATTTAAGGTAGAGATCGTTACTTGGTTGAAATTATATCCTACATTAGTGAGAGAGTCACATCAAAGACTGATGAAATTAATTGGTGGTTTTCATTAAGTGCCACGAAATCTGCGGCAATAATTGCCAAGTTTCTTGTGTCAAAAATCTACTAGTTCTACATGTAACTAAGGTGGGGAAGTTTCGGCTGAACATGAACTTTTTGCTTCCTTCATAGAAGAGGAAATAAACAAGCTGCTAAGGAGAAGCATTCTTTATTTGAACCCTGGCAAACACACAATAGTTATAAAACAGCAGATGAAATTTCTTAAATCGAGCCAGGGGTGATTCCAGAAGATACGCAGTAGGTAATTCCTCTCAAATAAAAGTGACGATAGATTTTTGTTCAAACTTTGTCCACTGAACATTTGTCATATGATAACTTCAATTTTGAAATAAAAAAGGGGGGTGTCCGTGATCATTAAGGAGCAGTGAGGCATTGAAAATGCCCCATTTTGGCATTATTTAATGCTTATTATAAGAATGCATTCCCAGTAACTGTAAAATCTTTAAGAGCCCAAACTCATAAAAACATGCATTAAACTACAGTCAATGCATTGTGTCGGACACAAATAAACATTTTAAGTTTGATTCACACAGAAAGCTAAATCCTTGATTAAAAATTTGAACCAAATTTCTTGACGTGGTTACCAAACTGCAAAATATAAAAGACCACTGAGAGTGTATCTGCTATTTTTCTTATTTATTCAATTTTCTTATAAGAAATGATTTGGAAATACATGAGACAAGAAATATAAGTGATAGAAACAGACACTGCAGATCAGGATGCTGCAGTGTCTGTCAAACAACAACTTAGAGATCTTAGCAGCAAGGTGCAAAAGACCATCCTACCCATGTTTACTAGCCGCAAGCTTAAACAAGGTCTAAGCCTACATGAGCCCAAGCCTAACATCGTAACCCAGGAATACCTTGTTTATTTATTCAAGTGTGACCTGTGTGATGCAGGTTATGTTGGGAACACAAAGGGCCACCTTCACACGCGCGTTGAGGGACACCGTCAAAAGATGTCATCTATTTACAAGCATTATTCCAAAGAACATAACACTGCTGTTCTGACCAATTTCTTAGCACGCTTCAATGTAATTAAGAAATGCACAAACAAATTTAACTGCCTTGTTAATGAAATGCTGTGTATTCAAGATCTTAAACCAGCACTGAATGTGTAGTCTGACTCTCTTCGTGCTAAAATATTCATGTAACTAGCTTGGCACTCTTTTATGCAAATTCGCTTCAACTTAGCCTCTTCACAAACCGCTTTTTATCTTTAATTATGTAACCTTGATAATGGCGCAAGATGTGTCGAATAGTCGGGGTGCCCACGCTAGGAAAGGGGGTTAAAAAATGATTTCGTTTACTTGACAAGCTGGCAAACTTTGACTCACCCAGCAATGTTCTTTAGACCTTAGGGAAAAATAATGGGGTGGCAGTGGAGCTGGCCAAGTGGGCCATGGTAATTTACAGCAACACAAAGTACACCCCTCCTGAGTATCTGTGTGTTTTTTAAAGTGATTTTTACAACAATCTGGGACGAGGGGTGAAATAGTTTATCACCCATAGCCATCAACAGATTTTGTCTAATAATACAAAATTTTCACAGGATAGAGTTCATGCCTTGGATAACATGATGATGGTTATAATAAGTCACGTGATCAGATTATGACGTCATAAAATTGACAAAAACGGAGAAAGTCAATATGGCTGAGTACATTTTATCTGTACACACAATCTTAAACATCTTTTTGGAGAGGCCATTTATATTTGTTCTTATTTTTGTATAAAGTTCCTTACACTTATCAATTAAAAACTATTGAGAAAAATATCACAATTTAGACAGAAGATACGAGGCATTTTACACCCATAATAAAATAAAAATCTTATTACTGAAGCTTAAATTGCCTGTAGTATTGGAAAGTCCCGTCTCTGAATTTAAAAACAGGCTTATAACTTATCTACATGTACGTCTCTCTCAGGGAAAAATAAAAGTTTACCCTGCTAGATCTGGTCACTGCACCCATTTAGTAATCATTTAACCTGTGTTTTCCTCGTTCGTGAACGTGAGGGGTCGTTCATTGTGTCCCTACCCACGTATCCTCAAAAGTATTTACTTAATAGTAATCAAACTTATATGGTAAGTAGAGTATTCAAAACTGTTTAGTAATTAGCGCTTTTCAATCATGTCGTTATTGCACACGTGAATGACATCACAATTCAAATAATACAAAGGGTTAAAGCTCCTTGTCTTCGTCATTTTCTTGGAGGTTGCTGCATTCATTTTCACAAGTGCAATCAGCCACGGCAAGAACATCTTACATTGCATTCCTTCTTACTCCTGCACACAGTCAGTTCCGAGAGATTCTCTGAAGCTGGATCTTTCTCCATCAATTTGTGAACAAGATGTCCCCACTCATCCTTAGTCCACCCATTTCCATCTGGTAATGTTAGTGAAAGCCTCCTGTCTCGGGCATGTTTCCAAATGAAGCATTGATAGTTGGCCCTTTTGACATATACAATACACTAGCTCCAGTAGGTGGAAGTTTGCTGCTTTCCAGGTGTTTGTTGGTAAAAAGCTTGTACCTGAGATGATTCAAATTTGAAGTAGGAGACTGATAAATTTGAAACAAACAGTCAACGTTTCATCGCTCGTGACTGTGCAGTCTGTACCCAGGTTCTTCAGTCCAACAGGGTCATCTTTATGTTTCTTCAGTGTAGTGAGCCCTTCCTTTCTGCTTATGCCGTTTAGGTTACTCGTGGAATCACATCCTGTCAAAACATGCATGGCCGGTAAAATATTCCACACATATGGACCCACAACCTCGTGCATGGGAATGAACCTTCTGTTTCCTCCAGTACCTGTGTGGAACCAATGCTTGAATGGACAGTTGGCTGAAGTAATACCAACATAAAACTGCTACATCTGTGTCTGGAGAAAAAACGATGATCCTCTTGGAAGAATTGATGTCTGATGACTGGTTTGCACACAGGCGGTCCAAGCTCACAATGTGAGGATTTTTTTTGTTTGTTTGTTTTTTTGATCTTTATGCGAACGTTCAGCGCGCGAAACGTGACACGGTTACCGCCGACATCTACTATTACATAACGACCGAGTTTGGTTACGCGAAACGTGACCTTCGCCTTGCAGTATGTGGTGTTGTTGTGTTACAACGGTTTGAATTTATAAAGGTTTGTACGGGGAAAAACGGTAATCGACATTATAGCTGAAATTTTGCTATTTTTGCAATAAAAATGGCTCACCTCAATGCCTTGTTGTCTTTTCTACTGTCATCTAGCTTCTCAGCTTGATCCGAAGCCTTTTAAGCGAGTTATCTCTTAATAGTTTTCCTCTACTAAGAAAGAGTAAAGGCTACACACTCGATTCTGGACTGAACCCCGCTCGAAGCGAAAAAAAAAAAACACTGAAATCCTGCCAGCCACCCCAGTTCCTCCGCAGAATCATAGTACAGGTTTAAGCGCTCCCTTGCAGTTAAATTCCAAGCCAAATTCATCTCCACAGCACACGATACAAAGCTCTGAATCAAACAAAGCTAACCATCCGGAATCAGTGATCGTGCTGCCGGCACCATTCGTGGACACATTTGAAACCCGAGCGGAATGCCGGGCTAACAAATTGACCCTGACCAGGGGAAGGGAGCGCACAGTTCTCAACAAGCCAGGTACTTTGCTCCACGGTTCCCTGGGAAGATTTTTGTCCAGGCCGCCAACGAAGCATTGTTGTGACAAGCCAATCAAAGCAACGGCTAGATGTGTTTACAAATGTGAGATACTTTAATAACTGTCAGAGAAAACCCTTTACGCGATCTCAAATAGATAAATCTGTTGGCACTGTCCGTACTGAAACCTATTTCAAATATTTTCTTTGCTACGGAAAAGTACACCGTTAAAGGACAAAATTTGATACTGAAAAATTGCTAAATCTGGAGTAAGACAACATGACTGTGATGCAACAAAACTAAAGCAAATTTCCTTAGCATGTACCGCCAATATTCAGTAATATTCAGTGCACACTTACATCTTGGCTAACGACCTTCATTCCTCTACACTTTGCAAAGCAGTATCTCCACAAACAAACCGTCTATTTCAGATCTTCAAAAGATCTTAACATAAACTAGATGAACTCTGTTGATGATAGTGATCCACGAAGATTTATCTATTCGAGATCGTGTAAAGGGTTTTCTCTGACAGTTATTAAAGTATCTCACATTTGTAAACACGTCTAGTTGTTGCTTTGATTGGCTTATCACAACAATGCTCCGTTGGCGGCCTGGACAAAAATCTTCCCAGGGAACCGTGGAGCAAAGTACCTGGCTTGTCGAGAACTGTGCGCTCCCTTCCCCTGGTCAGGGTCAATTTGTTAGCCCGGCATTCCGCTCGGGTTTCGAATGTGTCCACGAATGGTGCCGGCAGCATGATCACTGATTCCGGATGGTTAGCTTTGTTTGATTCAGAGCTTTGTATCGTGCGCTGTGGAGATGAATTTGGCTTGGAATTTAACTGCAAGGGAGCGCTTAAACCTGTACTATGATTCTGCGGAGGAACTGGGGTGGCTGGCGGGATTTCAGTGTTTTTTTTTTCGCTTTGAGCGGGGTTCAGTCCAGAATCGAGTGTGTAGCCTTTACTCTTTCTTAGTAGAGGAAAACTATTAAGCGATAACTTGCTTAAAAGGCTTTGGATTGAGCTGAGAAGCGAGATGACAGTAGAAAAGACAACAAGGCATTGAAGTGAGCCATTTTTATTGCAAAAATAGCAAAATTTCAGCTATAATGTCGATTACTGTTTTTCCCTGTACAAACCTTTATAAATTCAAACCGTTGTTACACAACACCACCACATACTGCAAGGCGAAGGTCACGTTTTGCGCAACCAAACTCGGTCGTTATGTAATAGTAGATGTCGGCGGTAACCGTGTCACGTTTCGCCCACTGAACGTTCGTATAAAGATAAAAAAAACAAACAAAAAAAAAATTCTCGCATTGTGAGCTTGGGCCGCCTGTGGTTTGCGATATAATCCCAATGCACAAACATCCTACTGTCTGTGTCCTCGTGGTCGGAATAGAGAGGAATTATATCTTCTCTGTTCAACGTTTTGGTCACTTTCACTGCTGACCCATCTTGTGATGCTAGAATGAGTGTTTGACCATCCTGAGTTGTCTGGGAAGTTTCTCACACCAAATGCAATCAGAAAGTAGAAACGTCAACAAAATAGATTTGGTTTTTCCATTGGACAAATAACTGGCAGGTCACTTCGTTTCTCTGCTCTGAATCTATTGCAAGTCTATCTTTTTGTCAAGGGTCAAGGGTCGAGGGTAATATATTTTTTTCTGAGCTTTTTTTTCAAATGTCACAAATCGTAGGAGTTTTGAATTGGAGGCTTGTCAATCCCATTCACTACATTGAAGTGTGTTTGCTTTGCCATTAACA
This sequence comes from Orbicella faveolata, assembly GCF_042242905.1. Lineage (NCBI taxonomy): Eukaryota > Metazoa > Cnidaria > Anthozoa > Scleractinia > Merulinidae > Orbicella > Orbicella faveolata. The sequence goes on from NW_028301539.1 coordinate 13,484,270, forward strand.
TCAAACCTAATTTGGTAAAATGTTGGCGTGACTTCCTGTCACACGATCAGTCGAACTTTTCAATAAATTTTCTGAAATACATGCCGTAACTACTCTGTAACTACTAGCTATTACAAAGGAACAGCACGGTAGAGGAAATGTTCAAAAAAGGTCTTACCGTCGCTTGCAACTGCGGGTCAATCAAAATTCAAAGTTTTCACAGTCAAACTTTCAAAGTTTACCCACCCACTTGGGAATGTTTTGGTGCCACTCCGCAAACACTTGAAGAGGAGCAAAGTCAGCAACGTGTACGGGCATTTTGTCTTTTGCAGTTTTGAAAATCAGAATGAATTATAGGAAATCAAGAGAGAAATTTCTGTTGGATATCAATTGTCATCTTTTACAATATCCAGGGGAATTAGGGAAGAAATGGTTCACCTCAACATTGTCTGCATGGTATCTAGCTGAAAATGATCTTCATTTTCGCCCTGAAGGCCACAAAAGGTAACAAAAGACTAGTCTTGAACATGATTGCTCGGCTAACAACGCCTGCAAGAGTAAAAAGCAGCTTGAAACGTCATACAGCGTCAACACAGCAGTTACAAAGCCCTGAATCAAATCTAAAATCTCCTGCACGGAAACTATCCCAGGTCAGAACGAGAGTGTAGTATCACTCGAAAAAACGTGCAGATCTGAACTCAAAAACAGAGTTTATCACACTAACAATGCTAGAATGCATGCGTCTTACATGTTATGTTCTACCACAAGGAAAAGCACTCTACGTTTGTGTGTGATCCTGTATGAAACATATCTTTCACCTAACATATAGTTGACACTGAGGCTTGCTTATCTGCACATGCGTTTGAAGCAAATTGCTTTTCTTCTTAAGAGAATAGCACCACAAGGATAGCAAGAGTTTTGTGAAAACATATATAGTTTTGTCATGTTTTAGAAAAACAATGTAAGTATAACTTGTTTTGCATAGTGCAAACGGGTACCTACGCCACCCAGCCCCCCTTACCGCAAGGCTAATTGATTAATTGAAATTAATTAATTAAACAAACATTTAAGTTTACACCTTGTGGCGTTATGGCATTATTGCTTAAGTGCTTTAGCGAAAAGCAGCCACCTAAACCATCCCAATAGTGCACTTTGCACTAACAAGAAATACGAGAACCTGTTGGCGCCTACAGACTTCACCACAAAAGAAGCGGTGTGATTCTGATTGGATAATTTGTACAGCCAGACATTCCACAGTTGAGTGGGTTTTGTATAGTTAATTAGGGGATGGAATGAAAAAAACAACAGCGTCCTTGCAGACGTCCCCTACCCTCACGCGCTTCGTGCGCTCGTACGCGTCTTTCCCTTTTCCCTCCCCTTTGGACGCCTGCCATGCAGGCTAATGAAAAGTCAAAATTTCTTGTAATTGACATTCTATGGAAATTATTTCACATTTCTCTTTTTCATCCAACACAACCTGAACAGTCCATCAGAAAAAGCTGACGATGGCAATTTACTGAAGCCGGGAATCAGACAAAAACTTAATTTAAAAACTGAACATTACCATTCCGGGACACAGTTTTTTTGTACGTGTTCAACGGTTTTGCCAGATCAAAACTAAATAATTTTCTATCTTGCTTTATAATATAGATAGACCCCGCATGCACTTTGATTGGTCAAATACCCATTTTATCAGAATATAAAACATAGATCAAAAGAGACCTATAGCCAAACTCGTGGATTTAGTAATCTGGAGATGAAAAATGTTGGTGATCTTGCAATTATTGGTGTATTATTAAAGGCTGTTAAAACAAGCCGGGTTCATACTACCCAAGGTCGCACTTATCTCACAAAGTGTAGGCCTTTTTGTTGGTTTTTGTAGCACATATTACAAACACATACGCCCAGAATAGCCAGGGTGGCAAAATTGCAGCTGAACATGGAGTCAGGTAAAGGTTAAGGGTTCTTGTGTCTGGGAAAATTTGCATGTATTCAAGTCGTACAAGCTTACAGACCTTTTTCACTGCATTTCACTCAGGGCTATACACAATGTAGATACGGTTCCTTATGAGACAGCACTTCTCTTCCAATGTGGGACTGCTTGTCTCTATATATTGCGTGTAAAATACATCAAAATAAGTAGCCTCTTTTGCAAACATTTTCAGTGTTGACCCAAAAAATCTGTCGACCCATAAATGTGTTCCAACAAGCTCACAGGGGGTTTCTTTCCCTTTGTTATCTTTTCAATCAGGAAGCAAAAGTGTTAACAAAAGAAAGGGTAAAAAGCATTTAACCTTATCAAAATCAGTAGTATTTGGGAATTTCTTTCCAAGTTTATGTGCATTTCACATCCCACTCAGAGTTCAGATCAATGTACTAAAATAAAAAAGACAAGTATATAGAACACAACTTTAATCTGAACTTAACTCGATGTCGGTTGAACGTGGACAACTCAACACGAATAACTTAAGTGCTATAAACTGCAAAGCTGTGAATGAAGGTCCTGCTTGATTGAACACTGGATCTCACAGGAGATCTAATCTGCCAAACTTGAAAAGTAAAACGATAATAAGTCAAAGACTACTGCAGGGCTATTATTTAAAACAATATTTCAGCTGGCCTCAGGTTTAGATGTTACTAAATTATAAAAATGAAATTACAATATTATATAAGCTTAATGGTGCTGATTTTGTCCTGTTTTCAATAGCCGTTTCGGTCATTAAAAATTGTTCGTTTCACTCATATAAGTTCATTAAGGTTGACGAATAAGACACATTCTTATCAAAGCTTACCACATTAGCATGAGATTTACTCAATTTCAGGTCACTTTCCGGCAAACAAATGCACATCTCTTGGTCATTTTTAACGCCTGGACGAGTCAAATGCTCATGCAATTCAGCCTTCAAGTTGACCATAGTACAAATTCGACCACTCGAAGTCAACTCCACTTCAATTTAGCGAAAGACCTAATATTAATGGTCGTGTAAAAGCTACAAAATCATCAATATTTGGGCTGGGACGATGACGCACTGAGTAGTAACCACACAAACACGATAGCGAGGCTCGCACTGACTGCACGGTTACTATTCCAATATGGCGTTGGGCTCAGTTACTATTCCAACATGGTGTCGGGCTCGGGCGCTCTCGTTCAAGCCGACTAATTACGAACAGTGTCTACACTTGAGTGAGTGAGTGACACATTTGCATATCGGAGTCCCCGCAACAAACACGTTTCTACGCTTTGCGTATCCAGGAGTTTAAAAAAGTGTGTTTTATTGTTTATCACTGCATTACCTCCATATCATAAAGTAAACGAAGAAGCCTAAGCCATGTATTGCACTGTGATAAAACATTCCAGACATTTGAGGACACTCAAGAAATGTATAAAACACTTGCCTGCCGCTCGTGTTTTCTACATTTCCCTTGTGTTTTCAAATGCCTGTTGTGATTTATCACAGTGTAATACACGGTTTAGGCTTCTTTATTTGTTGAGTTATTTTTTTGTAAAAAAAAATACCTCTTAGTCGGCGCGTCGGGTATGTTACAGGTCAATGGGTGAGTGAGTGAGTGAGTGAGAGATGTATGTATGTCACACCAATCAGATTAGATCTACTATAAACAGCCAATCAAATTTCTTGTTGTGAACGTAAATAGTATGTGAGGAGATTTGATCCTGATACAGTTCAGAAGGGCCATATTTATTCTTCTATAAAAGAGGAGGAATTATTCATGTATTGGGCTTATTTCGACATCTTCTGAGGCGAGGATTTTGTGGGCGGGTTTGACAAACATTTGCAATTGGATAATCAGTCAAAGAAACACAGTGTTTGGCATATGACTATGAGCATGCAATGAAGGGGGAGCTTTCCCCATTAGATAAAGTTTTCAATTAAGTGAGTCCACTCTGCTACTAGGTTTAAGATTTGAATGATAAGAACAATTGTATTTTAGGGGAGCGGAATGCACTACTGGGAATTTGATGAGGTTGCGACCAGGTTCAAATCATTTGCATGTTGTATTGAAACCTAAATATTGCTGCAGAGTTCGTAGTAAGTGTTCCGGGTGTGTAGTCAATGTGAGCATCCATTGACAAGTTTCACTTTGAAAAGTGAAGAGACTACAATTAATTTGGTCAACAGAACAAAAAGATATTTTTCTGTGACGATTCTACAATTATAATGGTTCTTGTTTACCACTGGAATGAGAGGATACGTTTGAAATGAAACTAAATCTTTTCTCTTCAATGTTATCAGGGTTTTCGCTTTTTCACGTTAATAGCCAGCACGAATTGCAGTAGGAGAAAAAGGAAATTGTTTTTGTTCATGATAACTTTAGTGAGGTATATGAAGTCTTGGGCGTTTTATTGTATTAAACACAAGGACTTTGGTAATTGAAAAATAAAGACTGACGTGTATGTTGCCGGTTTGTGATTTTTAGTCCGGTTTGGAGCAGAGTGTGACAGTTAGATACATACATTGGGTTGTTTTAGAGTGCATATTGTTGAGTGTAATGGTTGCTAGTTATGAATGAGATGAGTCTTGAGTTTTGAAGCAGTTCATGAGTTAGTAGTATGCAAATGGCACAAGATATTTTTATTTTTAGTTACAAAGGGTAACTTGATACTTTTGTTTTTCACAAGGAGTAAATTCAATTAGAGCTGACAAATTGTCACCACTTGTTCCCACGAGATGGCACAAGATATTTTTATTTTTAGTTACAAATGGTAACTTGACACTTTTTTTTCACAAGGGAGTAAATTCAATTAGAGCTGATGAATCATCGCCACTTGCTCCCATGAAATGTTTGAACAAACAAAACAAGATATTGCTATTTTTGGGTTACTTTTTTGTAAAAAAAATACCTCTTAGTCGGCGCGTCAGTTATGTTATGGACGGGTCAATGGATGAGTGAGTGAGTGAGAGATGTATGTATGTCACACCAATCAGATTGGATCTACTATAAACAGCCAATCAAATTTCTTGTTGTAAAGGTAAATGGTATGTGAGAGGATTTGATCCTGATAAAGTTCAGAATGGCCATATTTATTCTTCTATAAAAGAGGAGGAAGTATTCATATATTGGGTTTACTTCGACATTTTCTGTGGGTTAGGCTGAGGATTTTAGTTAAATGAATGAGATGAGCCTTGAGGTTTGAAACAGTTTGTGAGTTAGTAGTATGCAAATGCAACGAGATATTTTTATTTTTAGTTACACAGGTAACTTGATACTTTTGTTTTTCACAAGGAGTAAATTCAATTAGAGGTCACGAATTGTCGCTTCTAGTTCTTAGGACATGTTTTAGAGGGGGCGAGACTAGATTTGAAACAGTTCTAACGTTTACAATAGTAAGTGCGGGTAACGATTGTTTTGTTCTTGTTGCATGCAAATATAACGAGATATTTTTGTGTTTTAGTTACAAAGTGTAATTTGACACTCTTGTTTTTCACAAGGGAGTAAATTCAATTAGAACAGACGAATCGTCACCACTCTTTCCCACGAGATGTTTGTTATCTTTAGTAACAAATGGTAACTTAACACTCTTGTTTTTTTGTATGGGAGTCAATTCAATTAGAGCTGACAAGTTATCGGCTATTGTTTCAAGGATATTGAACAAAAAAGCTTTCATTTCTGGACGGTTTTTACGTCTCTGCGGTAGCAGTTTAATAGTTTTATTTGATGACATTCATTTTAGTCCGATATTTTTAAAGGTAAAAAGTATGAAAACTGTTCAAATGTTCTTTGAAGACTGCGTGGCACCAAGTTAAAGTGCAATTTAATTAAATCAGACTTTCAACACGTCAGAGGTTTTTTTCTCTTTCTTTCTATTTTCGGTGAAGTTGTGTTGTGTTATGTAAAAAGGTAAACTTACAACTCATATAAAATGCGATAAAGTCTGTAAATTAACTTGAGTATTTTTGAGCAAAAATTCCTCTTGGGGGTTGGAAGGGTTATGTGATTGGTGAGTGAGGGAGTTATGCATGTGTGCCTGTCACACCAATCACAGTGCAGGTTGTACTAAAGAACGAATCAAATAGCCTGTTAGAAAATAAGATGGTATCTACATTAATCTGGAGATGTGTCAGATTACTGTAGTTTGTTCAGTCAAACATTTTATGGCCATTTAGCTATCTCACCATGACCGATGTAACATCGCAACCAAAAAAGCTTGTCAAATTAACCAAATCATTACTGTACCATGAATGCTCCTATCTCCGACACTTCACGCAAAAAATAACTCTTGCACGCCTTGCGTGCCTATGTTTAAATATCAGAGATGGCGTATGTTAATAAAATGACAAAAATGATGCCACAAAAAATTCAGGATTGAATCCATTAAAAATATAAACAATACCATAACTCTTTCTGTTAATAATAGTTTATTCTTTTCTTTGGCTTTTTAGTGCATCAAAAAGAGCATTAATCTCACAAATATTTTCACCGCCTGCCATCAGAGGAAACAATGATGTTATTACTGTGATGATTGAACTTTGTTGATGGATATACCATTTCTGCCTATATAAAATATTGAACATAGCCATGCAAGGCGTGCAAGAGTTATTTTTTTGTGAATTCAAAGCCCCTGGAGGTAGCAACACTCAGTGGACTCTCAACAGTTATGATAAGGTTTATCTAACAAGTTTGTTTGGTTATGATGTACAGCAAAAAAAAAACAAAATTTGTTTCACCTTAGGAACTGTGATATCAAGCTTACATTACATTTATCAAGGTTTGGTTTTAACAGTCGATCAGTGGCTTTGTTTATTAGAACACAGCTAAACATCATGGAGTCTGTAATAGTAGCTAATGGTAAACAGCAGATTGGTGTTGATTCTGGATAACTTTTCTAACTCATTTTATAACAAGAACCAATTTAATTATAACATAGTCATGCAAAAGTATGGTCTTTTTCTGTTGCCAGAAATGATCATAGTTTTTTCTACTTGATATTCCACAAAACCACTTCAAATTAATATCGATTTCAAAACCCATTTACTGCGCCTTTCAATAACATGCAGACTCTAAAATTCAAAGCTCAACTGACAAATGCGTTTTTCGCTACTGCCAAATAAATGTTCAGTGGCTCCTCGCAGCTTCTGAATACTGCTGAGCACTGTTTCGTTGTCTGAACTGTGAACTTGCGTTCGGCAGTAGTCAGAAGCTGGGAGGAGCTGCCAAACATTTTGATTAACGGTAGCGAAAAACGGATTTGTCGGTTGAGCTTTGAATTTTGAAGTCCGCATGTTATTGAAAGGCACAGTAAACAAGAAGACATTATAATTTGAAGGTGACCAGCGTTACCTAACTTGAGACCTGGAACAACCAGACACATGAAGAACTGTATAAGTTCTATATGACACCATGAAATCTGCAGAATTAAGGACGTTTCCTTGTCCCTTCCAAGTGCCTGAGAGCCTTTTTGGTGACAAAAAGTCAGTTACAGAAAAAGTTTTGTTACTTTATGAGAAACGGAAGTTTACCTCTTTGAAGCATGCAAGGAATCTGTCTCAAAGCGAAAAAACCACTATGTTGCCTCAAAGTCTAATCTAATTAATTTGCAGTTTAATTTGCTGCCATGAAGTCTTCAGGAATATTTGAAGAGTTTACCTGCTAAAAATCTCTGTTAAAAATTCCCGTTTTAAAGAAATGCCATTAATGCAAGATATTAAAATACAGCTGAAGACACTAACAAAAAGAGACACCCAAACATTTACAGCAAGTGTAAGTTTCTGGACATGCAGCTAAATTGGCTTCTTGTTTGTTAATCTGACTGTGTGAACAAGAGTCACTGATTTGTCAGTTTTAATTGCGACCGCTTGTACGTGAAAAACAAAAGTGTCAAGTTACCATTTGAAACTAACAAATATAAATGTTACATGTACATTTACCTGCAGCAAAAACTAGTTTCACCTCAAGGTAACATTTTAGCTGGTTGCAGTGATTTCTGTTCATACATTGCATTTCCACAGTAGAAATCCATATTTGAAATCACCTTTTCTCAAAAAAAGATATGTTGAATCATAGTTTCAGTTCCCCTGATTGTAATCCTGCATGAAACAACACAAAATGATACTAGTTTCTCTACCATCTTGCCCAAGCATGTTTAGCTAATGCTAACAAGTTGAACTAACAAGTGGCAATTGGATTGGTTGTTGATAGAAGCTACAATCTGATTGGTCTGAGTGACATACATTGGTCCACCCAAAAACCAACTACTGAGACAATCTCAGATAGTGCAGAGTGCAATTGATAGCTCTGGCACAGAACCCCATAAGTACTCACCCCTGCTCAGGTCACATCTGGTTTGTATCTACCTTGGTAGTCTGCCAGGGCTTTTCCCTTTAGGAGCGTGTATGTTTCAAGGTTGTATTTTCATTCAAGGTCCAAAAATTATGTACAATTACTGTTTGTCAAGACAGCTTTTAAATTATAAATTGATACGACTGAGAAGCGTTTCAACAAGAAGTATAGAAGGTAAACAGCCCAACCTGGCCAATATTATCCTGCACTGGTGAATGAGTTTCCTCAAAGACTGATTAAATTAATTTGTGCTTTCATTAGGTGCCACAGAGTCTGCAGCAATATTTGCACACTTTCCTTGTTCCTTTTGTCACAAATTTCCAATTTGCAGAATATTAAAGCCACTAACTCGGGAACTTTTTGGTCTCTCTTACAGTCGCAATTAAGGCAAGAAATAAACAAGCCGCTAATGAGAAGCTATACATTTCCCTTCTTTATTTAAACCCTGACAAACATACTATTGTTGATTGGAAACAACTGACGATATTTGTTGAGCTGACCTGTGAATAATCCTAAAAGATACATTTCACTTTTGCACTAAAAAGGGACAAGTGGCACTACCTGACATCACATGACATATGAACTAGTGAGACAATCTCAGATAGTGAAGAGTGCAACTGATAGCTTTGGCATGCTAGTCTCACAAGTACTCACCCCTACTCCATTCACTACTGGTTTACATTTTCCCCTTGCAGAATATGGTCAGACAGAAACCTTGATAATACAAAATCTTAGCAGTGCGATTGTTTCATGTTTGTCTTTTCATCAAGGTCCAAAAATAACTTACATTTACTGTTTGTCGCGAGTCTTTAAATTTTACTCTGGTGTTCTATGTTGATTTTCGTTCACTTTAAATTCAATTTGAAAGTTGAAGCAGCAAATGTGACAATTTCACTTTTCACGCTAACTTTGTAACTTGAAACTTTTGTTTTCCTTGTGAAGGTATGTATGAAACCCTTGTTTTCTCTAAAACGCACAGATGTGCTTATTTTTTCACCGCTGGAGATAAATGGAAGAAAGGAATAAATATCTGACGAAGAAATGAAAGATATTTCAATGATCTTGTTTTACTCAAAATGCAAATTTTCTTTTCATCGATAAACAAGAACTAATTTAATTATCAAATAGTCATGGAATACCACTTTCTTATTCTGTTGCCACCTTTTGTTGTTAACAATAAAACCATTCAAAATTAATACACTATGATATCAATTAATACAACCAAGAAGCGGTTCAACGAGAAGCATTGAAGGTAAACAGCGCTTATTGGCCGAGCTCTGTCCTATATCAGTGAACAAGTTACCTCTTTAGAGATTGACTAAATTAATTTGTGCTTTCATTAAGTCCCACGGAGTCTGCAGCAATATTTGAGCACTTCCCTGGTTCTTTGTTACAAATTTACAATTTGACATGTATTAATGCCACTAACTCGGAAGATGATTGGTCCTTTTTATAGAGACAATTAAAGGAAGAAATAAACAGGCCGCTAAGGAGAAACAATACGTTTCCATTCTTTATTTGACCCTGGCATACATGTAACAGCAGATGATAATGGTTGACCTGACCTAGGGGTAATTCCAAAAGGCACGCAGTCACAGTAACGTTTTTTGCACGAAAATGGGAGAAGTGGCACTCCCTGAGAAAAAAATGCTGTCCTCGGTCACATCACACGACATATAACAAACTGCGTGGCTCTGGGGATGGATGTGAAGTGTAATTACCCCTAACGATTTTGGAACGCATGCGTCTTACATCTGGGTTCCACCACAAGGAAAAGCACTCAACGTTTTTGTGTGATCTCGTATGAAACATATCTTCCACCTAATGAATTAGTCAACATGAACGATAACTAAGCTGCGTATACGTTTAGGGCAAATTAGTCTTGTTCCAAAGTGAATAGTACCACAAGGAGAGCTAGGAGTTTTCTGAAACAGATATATAACTTTGTGAAGTTATCACAGGAGTAACGTAGTTATGACACGTCTTACCTAGTGCTCACAAGTACCTACCCCCTCCCACCCCATGCCCCTTCCTGCAAGGCTAATTAATTAACTTAAATTAATTAATTATACAAACATTACAGTTTACACCTTATTGCCATAGTGCCATAGTGCCATAGTGTCATAGTGCTTAGCGACTCAACCCCAAAACCATCCCAACAGTGCACTCCGCACTAAAAACTGCGTGGAAACATAGTATATAACACTAATGATGCTAGAACGCACGTCTTTTACATGTTGAGTTCTACTTTACGGAAAACCACTCAACATTTGTGTGTGATCCTGAATGCAATGTATCCTCCACCTAATATGTAGAAGACACGAACCCTAATTAATCTGCGCATGCGTTTAGAGTAAGTTGGTTTTGTTCTAAAGAGGATAGTACCACAAGGAGAGCAAGGGGTTACTTGAAACAAATATACAGCTTTACGATGTTCACACCTAACTGACATAGATGGAACATGTTTTACACAGGGTACATGTACCTTTCCCACCTCACCCCCACCACTTCCTTGCCTCTAAACTAATTAATTAATATTTGAAATTAATTAAACAAACAAACATTAAAGTTTACACCTTAGTGCCAAATCGCCTTAGCGACATAACAGCAACCTGAACGGACTGTAAACATACATGACATGCTTGAATGAATGATTGATCTATGTGATTGCCATCACGCATATTTCAAAAGGCGACTATACTTTAAAGTTATTTTGAGATCACAGTAAAACTTTAATTGTATCAATTAGTACATTTTTATTTAAAACCTTTGTGTACTCACCCCTGCAGATCACGCTTTCAGTGCTATGTGGAGCTCAGGAAAAGTATAGAAGTAATAGTGTAAGACTAGCTTGTTTGAATATAAATTGTGTGGTGACTGTTTTATGATCCTTTCTGATCCTTAATGAAAATGACCATTCTGCCCTTGAGCTTGTATTAATACATCCAATATAGCTGCAAAGCAAACTTTGCAACAAGGTTTCTACTTGCGTTTTTTAGACTCAGCCTTGCCTGGCATTGATGCCTGGCATTGATGCCTGGCATTGATGCCTGGCATTGATGCCTGGCATTGATGCCTGGCATTGATGCATGCCAGTTTGAGCAGAATGAGCAGAATTTAGGTGTCCCACCAGAATAAGCGATTTCTATAACAAGTATTGCCGATGATAACTAAGCTGCGTATACGTTTAGGGCAAATTAGTCTTGTTCCAAAGTGAATAGTACCACAAGGAGAGCTAGGAGTTTTCTGAAACAGATATATAACTTTGTGAAGTTATCACAGGAGTAACGTAGGTATGACACGTCTTACCTAGTGCTCACAAGTACCTACCTCCTCCCACCCCATCCCCCTTCCTGCAAGGCTAATCAATTAACTTAAATTAATTAATTATACAAACATTACAGTTTACACCTTATTGCCATAGTGCCATAGTGCCATAGTGCATTAGTGACTCAACCCCAAAACCATCCCAACAGTGCACTCCGCACTAAAAACTACGTGGAAACATAGTATATAACACTAATGATGCTAGAACACACGTCTTTTACATGTTGAGTTCTACTTTAAGGAAAACCACTCAACATTTGTGTGTGATCCTGAATGCAATGTATCCTCCACCTAATATGTAGAAGACACAAACCCCAATTAATCTGCGCATGCGTTTAGAGTAAGTTGGTTTTGTTCTAAAGAGGATAGTGTTAATGAATTAGGTTTACACAATGGGAAACTTTATTAGGTGTAATGGTTATGTCAGATATATTACATAACACATGTCCCAGAGCGGAACCTTAAATACTCAAGTTGCACACATGTTTGGATTACTGGAATTGTATAACTTAAGTTTAGCATTTACCATTTAAGTTCGGTTGGCCGTTTTATTCACAAAGTATCCTCATTATTCAGCGCTTGGACACGACAGAAATAAGCCATTTTACAAGCAGAATTTGTCCGTACGTGACAAAAGCATGGAATGTAATCTCATATTTCCTGAAGCCAAACACAAACTGTAATTGGTTAGCCACAATGTGTCAATTGTTTGGACCATTTAGTCTTCAAAAGCAGAAAATCGATGGTAATGAATGTTATGTATATACATTTGCGAGAAGATGCTTAGGATTTAACAATGTAATTTACGGAAACGGAACTTTTATTGGCAACTTTTTGCAATTAATGTAGTAGGTATCGCTAATCCTCAAACATTGCGGTTCGTACGACTCCGACGGCAGCTGATTGTGAGTTTGCAACATTGTCGACTGTTGGAATTTTGCAATAATTTTGCTCTGTAAAGGTAAATTGGTTCCCTCATCGAGACTTGGATCTTGGTTTCATTTTAGAATAACAATATTGTGAAGAAGAAAGGAAAAAACAGTTCAAGGTATGTGAGCAATGCCAGTGAATATTGTATCGCTATTGACAAACAAGGTTTTGAGTTCGTGTAAGTGGCATTTGTTAAACATTTAGCGTATTTTCTTTAAAACTCAACTATACCTTTTAAGTACTAAATGTTATTCACTTAATTTTGCCTTATTTTACAATTCATTTGAGCACACTTTAAGTGAAGTTGTAAAATGATGTTATAAACACAGTTTTCAAAGTTACTGATGAAGATACAATGTACTTGATTGCTGACTTGTATGATGTGAAATTAAGAATTTTATTTTATCAATTATTTACCCAGTACTACGTTTGTGTCCTTGCAACATGTCCCTAATGTGTGCTGAACTTAAAGGTCAAAGTTTTCCGCATTCACTCATGAGACTCTGCTCAGTAAGCTCATGCCCAGTCCCCCTTAGTTAGAGTTTATAGTTGGATATGCTACAAAGGGAAGTTACTATAAAGCCATTCACCAAACAATTAAAGAGTTCGTTGTGCTTCAATCAGGAATATGATATTTCTTCACATTGTAAATGGTTGTTTTACTATCCTTGTCAGGTAGTATCGAAAACAAAGACCC
>NW_028301539.1:13675000-13682500 GCF_042242905.1 Orbicella faveolata
TTGCTGATGGGTCATGATGTAACCATTGAACATTTTCCAGCAATAGACTTTGATAAGGTTAAACTTCCCACAATGATGAACCTGTCCACCTTCAAATCTGTGTGTCCTGGCCAAATAGTTACAGTAACTGCCCAAGTTACCCATTTGTATCCTTCAAAAACTGTCGGTTCCAAAAACCTACAAATCCAACAAGCCATTATTGCTGATCCATCAGGAACCATGAAAATGACATTATGGGAGAACTTTGTTGGCAGCATCAAGCAGGGTGACACGTACAACTTCCGGGATATCTGTGTATATAAGGACAAGATGAGCCATGAAATCTGCCTAAACACTGCCAAATCTGGCTCCACAGTTGAATCTGCCCCACAATTTCAACAAGTTCTCCCATTTACAGTCCTTGAAAGTACCACAGTTAATGGAGAAATAATTGGAGTAAATCAAGTTGCCTCCTATCTGTCGCAAGTGCAATAAAAAGGTTAATCCCAGTCCTGAACATGCTTTTATAGAATGAGCCAAGTGCCATTTCAAGCAAAAGCAGACAGCTTCTAAAGCACACTGGTTTGCTCAAGTGTTATTTCAAGACACAAATGATGACAAAATAGATCTTACTTTATTTGAAGATGCTATTCACCAAATCGCCACCCATCCGTATAACTTATAATTGACGAAGCAAAGTAGTTGAAAATGTAAGTCAGTAGACTGCCACGTTATTATTGATATTAGTTCCTCGTTTTGTTGTTGTTACTTCACAAGTTGGATGAAAGCTACTAAAATTTACACAAACTGTTCATATATCTTATATATTACATGTACATTGTAGAATGACAAGACAAGAATAACAACAGAATATCAGTCAGTAAACAGCCACATTATTATAGTAATTAATTCCTCTCTTTATTGTTGTTGTTAATACACAAGTTGGATGAAAGCTATTCGTTAAAGTTACAAAAACTGTTATTTACAAGAAGGCTGGCAAAGCAAGAATGACGTCACAATGAATCTTACTTTAATATTCACCTAGTTGCCTTGAAAATCAAGTGTTATTTCAAGACACAAATGATGACAAAATAGATCTTACTTTATTTGAAGATGCTATTCACCAAATTGCTAAGCTTACTAGTGATACTGTCAAAGCAAAAGGTCTTACTCAAGCAGACATAGAATCTACACTGTTTGCTTCGCCACCCATCTGTATAACTTATAATCGACGAAGCAAAGTAGTTGAAAATGTCAGTCAGTAGACTGCCACGTTATTATTGATATTAGTTCCTCGTTTTGTTGTTGTTACTTCACAAGTTGGATGAAAGCTACTAAAATTTACACAAACTGTTCGTATATCTTATATATTACATGTACATTGTGAATGACAAGACAAGAATGACAACAGAATGTCAGTCAGTAAACAGCCACGTTATTATAGTAATTAATACCTCTTTTTATTGTTGTTGTTAATTCACAAGTTGGATGAAAGCTATTCGTTAGAGTTACAAAAACTGTTATTCAGAAGTAGACTGGCAAAGCAAGAATGACGTCACAATGAATCTTACTTTAAGATTCACCTAGTTGCCTTGAAATAAAGTTGTGTTCAATTCATTTCATCGTTGCCACTGTGATGTTAAAAATAACAAATTCATAATAGTTAGCACTACTTCCAGAAAAATGTCTGCAATAATTTCAACCACACCCCAAAGCAGACCAACCTCTACTCCTCCTTACTTTTCAATATCACCTTCAACACGTTTGTTAGTTCAGGCCATTTTTCTTTGCTACACTGTTGGAGCTTCACATTATACCCCAGCCTCCACTCCTGTACTCTATGGCAGATAAATCCTAATTGCATTCACGAAGTCTAACGCAATCCTATATAATCATACACACATTACTCTATTACCCTGCACTAGACACATGTACGCATTGCGGACCTATTTTTAATTTGTGTAGCTATTACTTTGGATGCAATCTTGTAGTCAACATTTAACAAGGTTATTGGCTGCCAATTTGTGAGCTTCAGAGTGTCAGAATCTGCTGTGTGTAGACTTTCAACTAAGTCGCTAGCTAGAAGCTCAAAGAACTTTGTACAGAACTCTACTGTAAAGCCGTCTTCACCTAGTGACTTTCCAAAATTGAATGTTTTCAAAATCTGACGGCATTCTGCGATGGCTAATTCTCCTTCTAAATTCTTTGTCATCATCACTCAGCCTAGGAAGTTACATGGAGTGGACGAAGTCTGCGAAGAGTCCATGTGAACCAGCATATTCTGACTGGTATAAATTCTGATAAAAATTTTCAGTTTCTTGTAATAATTGCTTGTGGCCCGTTATTTTAACTCCCTCGCTAGTTTCCAGCTCAGTAATAGTCTTCTGATTAAAACTTTTTGCCTCCATATTGAAAAAATACCTTGTTGGTTTCTCTCCCTGTTCGGTCCATCGAAGCTTAGAGCGAAACCTTGCACCTTCACCCCTCTTTTCATACAGATATTGTGATTCTTTTTTTAGCTGTTCGTGCAGCGTTAATTTAGTTTCTTTCTTTATAGTTATAATTTTGGAAACAAGGGAAGAAGACATAAATAAATTTTATTTGTCAGCAAATAAAAGCGTTTACGGCTTATACCCACGCTTCTGGCGTTACTTTAATGGGGGCAGGGTCATAGCAGCAGCAGCAGCAGCAGTAGTAGTATACTTTATTTACCCTCGGATTGTAGAGTAGCTTTAACAGCTAATGTCTCCGAGCATTTCAACAGCACAATGGGCAAAGACCAGACCACAACACTGGGAACTTTGTGCCCTGCTCTTTACGATGAGTGTGTGGGTTCTTTAACATCCCCTGCTGACCATAACACTGAAGATGCAGGAGACGGGGCCTACAGTTTATCGTCCTTATCCGAGAAGACTAGAATATCTAACCATTTGCAGATGTCATTACAAAGGCAGCATATTCTCCTCAGTTATTTTAAAACCCTGAGTGTTGGTCCGGTCTGGGGCTCAAACCTGAGACCTCCCGCACGGTAGTCCAACGCTCTACCAACTGAGCTAACCGGTCAGCGGTTAGCTCAGTAAAGTACAAACTTGATTAAGCAATAATCACAAGACCATCACAGGACAATCTTATGACTTCAATAACAATAGCAAATTCCCTGGTAGTCACGAGTTTCATGGAAAATAACCTAGACTCACTTTCAGCGATCAGTATAAGACGTGACATGTTTCTCAAGTTGTCCTCTTTGTCTCCAGACCAGACACACTCAGTGAGTTCGACCCTCCTGCTCCCTTCCTCCACCTCATTTATATTATGTATTTGTGATATAGGCACTTCGCCTTTTTTCTCATGACCTCACCTTTGCAAGAGCTTATCAAATAATAATTCGTTCATAATGTATTAGTTTTAATCAATAAATTGGCCATTCTGCGTGGCCAAAATTTAACCCAACAATGTCTTGTCTGGTTTTGATTTCTTGCAGCACTCTAGCAAACAAAGCTCGACTGTTGACCTACAAAATTGACATAGGTACAGCTTCATAGTTATAATTTTGGAAACAAGCGAAGAAGACATAAAAAATGTAATGAAGTGACCTTGACCACCTTCAGACTCTGGGTCAAGAACAACAATATGAGGAGGATTACAAGGTTAAAGCTGTCTATTTGAAGAAACTTCATGCCCCTACCTCAAAGTCAAATAAGTCATTCCCAAATGACACAATCAGCTGCGATAAATGGGCGCTGAACATTTCCAGTAAACCACTGAGTAATGCTAAAATGTCTGTGCTCCAGAGAGGCACAAATTTTGCTTTGGCTCCCAGAAAAATACCAACAGTGGAAATCGTAGCTGGTGTTGAAGATGGTATTCCTACATTACCAGAAGAGGATAAACTTGTTTTAAGTTCCCAAATTTTGCAAGTTTTGCACAGAGCCACTGTCCCACCTTCAAACCTACCCCAAGACAAGCTCAGAGTTTTCTACGATCTGTGCAAAGATGAAGATTGACTCATTATCTCAACAAATAAGGGAAATTGTATTGTTGTCATGGATTGCAAGGACTACAACAAAATGGTACAGAAAATGCTTAATGACCACAAAACCTACAAGATCCTCGATAAAGATCCCACACAACAGACAGAAAGAAAGCTTAATGAAAACGTGGCCAAACTTAAATGAGGGGATAATATCAGTGATAGTCTGTACAAGAAACTCTGAAGTTCTGATGGACTACCACCTCATTTCTATGGTTTGCTGAAAGTTCATGAACTGGGTTACCCTCTTCGGCCTATTGTCTTGTTCATCGATTCTCCAATTCTACTTATTTCCAAAGCCGAAAGATCCCGTTCCAAAAGATCAAAAAAGAAAAAAAAGCGCACGGTGTAATCTAGTCCATTCCATGCAAAGATTGCAACAAAAACTACATCAGGGAGACCAAACAGAAATCCAATACTCAGCTCAGAGAACGCCAAAAAGCGGTCGAACAAAAACATCCCAAGAAATCCGCACTTGCTGAACATTGTTCACAATCTGGTCACGCTATCTCGTGGGAATTGTCTACAATATTACGTGCCAGCACAAGTTGGCGAAACCGATGCCTCTTAGAGGCTTGGGAAATTAACATGTGCAAAAAGTCCACTCAACCACAATGACGGCATGTACCTGCCCCAAGACTACAGAGCCTTGACTCTATTGGATAAGAACGAATTTCCTAATATATTCGGTTTTTAATTAGCAACTATGCAATCTTAAATATACTTGTCACTTCATTATGTTTTTTATTACCCCTGAAGAAGGCTTATGTTAATAGCCAAAATGTTGGGTTTTTAAAGATTTATAATAGCTTTTCTTTGAAACCAATGTAACATTTTTATATTTATCAACAAATTCTCTATCTAGAAACTAATAGCTTTGCTTGTATGTATGAAATAAGTACTATTTATTTAGTTAGCTAAAATGATGAAATACATTAAAAATTGCAAAAAAATCTATAATAATTTTGGCATTTTTAACCCTAAGGAAAACATTATCTGGACACTCTGATATACATGTATAATTATGTCTGTTATAGAGGGAGTTTCAATTGAGTATCTTAAAATCGAAACCAAAGTATTCACAATGTAGTCAACCAATCATAACCCAAGGCAAATAAACGCAAAGAGCAGGAAAATTGGTTTTAGTTTTACAACTGATTGGATGGCAAAGTAGAACAAGCACTTCAGAAAATCACTTGGCATAATATTCCAAAACCAAAGCAAATGCAAATTACTTTCTAGGGTGCATGCAGAATTTTAGAGAAGGGGTTTGAGATACTGACTGCCAAGGGAGGTTCCCTGTGGGGGGATCAGGGGGCTTCCTTCCCCGGATAATTTTAAAAATTGAGGTCCTTGGAAATAGGCTTCAGGCATACTGAGGCCAAGTCAGCATGTTATGATGTCTCATATTTTCTAATTTAGGGTGTTGGACCGAACCCCCTAAATCTGCCACAGACTTTCTCAAGTAAAAACTGCTTTGACTTGTACATGTCTACACCATGTTAATTCTCATATCACATATCTTCTACTTAGGAGCTGTCCAGTGTGGAGGAATTCCACGTTACATGTGTGAGATTTGTATGTATGAGCATTGCTACCTAGTAACACGTGATGTGTTTTACAACACATTCCACTGGGAGTTTTAGATGCAAGCTGTGTAGTAAAACCTGTTTGGATGCAATTGGAGAAACAGTGCAAGCACATTAAACTCCTCCTTCATCGACAGGGCTTTGAAGCCCACTGTTTGTGGAAGTGCCATTACTTTTTCGGTCAACCGTGCATTTAGCTCATGTGATCAAAACAGGTTTGCGATCAATAAAGCCGGACAACTTGTTTTGATGAATCTGCATTCTGTCACTAGGATACTAAGTGGTGTCCAGTGACCCTCGGTAATTCTAGTGCCTCATCATGCATGTGTTGATTAAAACCTGAAATCTATGAATTACACACCAAGTCTTTGTCCATGTTGAGGTCGTAATGTTTATGATCCAAATAAATACTGTTTGATGTATTTGCAATGGATTACCCACCAGGTGATCATCTTCAAAAGTTAATTCAGGCAATGATTGACATTTTCATTCTGAGTTAATTTTCATCTACTCTGGACCTAATAGTGTAAAAACAAGAGCTGATGAAAGAATCTTAAGTTAACAGCATCTCCTTTTCACCTGTTCAAGTAAATCTTCATTTGCTGCTGTTTTGACAAGATCCACAAGGAACAACCAAGGAATGTTACCTTCTTCATTGATAAGAAGATGCACCAGAGGTGACTTCTGAGGGATAGGTCTTTCATGAAAAAGAAAATTCATCAGCCCAATTAGATTTACATAGTAACCTCCACCATTTTCAATTTCTTAAAAAGTACATCACATGAAATAAGGATCACACCCCAGTAAGGGAATTTTACAATATTGTTGCTACAGCTATGTGTGGCCCCAACGAGTATGATATTCACTTTCTTGGTCTGCAATGGGACATAGTTTGTCAGCTACACTCAGGAATAAGGTATAATTTTCAGAGGAAACTATACTTTATCACTGTTATTATTCATCTCTTGAGAGGTGCAGTGTTATTAACCATTGGAATTCAAACACCTCAAAATGTTCATGTGAATAGAAGCAGTTCATAGGTAAGGTCTGGTCTGGAATAGGGTATAAACTTTAGGTCTGACATCATCTGTCCTCATTGCTCCATGGGATGCATAAGGCCTTTTAGGTCTGACATAGGGTGAGGAAAATTGCATATTTTGGTCTGCAAGCCACACAGTTACCCCACCCAAATTTTCAATGAGTACTCCTCGGCAACACATACACACATACATGCATACACGCATACATGCATACATGCATACATGCATACATACATACATAATTTACTTGGTAAAGCAGGTTGGGGAACTGGCAAGACATTAAGTCCTGATGTGGACCTGCACTATCTAAAATGGTAAAATAATATACACTTAAATATTAAATGATAATGGATGAAAAAATAATGATAACTGAAATAGATAAATATTCACAAGTCAACATTTAAAAGGACATCCAAAAAAGGAACAAAAATTTTTCATTTCTTTCTTGAAATGAAATACAGGTACGCTCACCTTTCTTGACTGAAACATCCTTGGAGAATAAGTAATGAAAATAAAACACACTGATGACGAGCCTGAGATAGACTAACGATCCATCTTTCCTCCTGGGATCGCTAAATTTTTCAGGGAAAAAAACATATTAAACACAAGCTAAACTATACAGTGAACAATTTCTCTTTCATACATGTTAATGTGAACCAGTTAAGTGCAATTAGTATGATATTCCCTATCTGAAACTTTGTCCTCTGAATGACCAACCTGGATAAACAAATTGTGACATTCCTTGAGAAAACAGGGAAAAGGAGATGGCACAGGCATGCATGAGAAGACAAAGCATGCTACACGTGTCACTAGGCTCACAAATATGTGCATATTTAATAAGGAAAACAAAGACTGGCACAGT
>NW_028301539.1:13685000-13785000 GCF_042242905.1 Orbicella faveolata
TTTTGCACTCTAGCCTTGATATGGGTATGCTTTAAGAAGAAGCCACTTTTTCATCATTATCGAAAAGAAAATCAACAAAAGCCCTTCACAAATTTATACATTTACGGTAATTTAACATTGGTTTGAACTAGGGAGCTAATTATACCGCAGTTCTGAAACAGGGTTTTGATTTGAGGGTCAGGTCATAAATAGGGTTTCGAATTTTTGGTCAGGTCATAAATAGGGTAAGGAATATCGCAGATTTTGGTCATAAATAAGGTAAGGGTTTTGGGAAGCGGGCCGCACACCACCGACCAATTTTTCTGGGAGTACCCCCTCGGGAGCCCTTCCAGCCCCCAAGAGGAATTTTTGCTCAAAAATACTCAAGTTAAGAGAACTTTTCGCATTTTATACGAGTAGTAAGTTTACTCTTTTTACACAACACAACGCAACAACACTACTTCACCGAAAATTTAAAGAAAGAGAAAAAGACCTCTCTGACGCGTTGAAAGTCTGATTTAATTAAATTGCACTTTAACTTGGTGCCACACAGTCTTCAAAGAACATTTGAACAGTTTTCATACTTTTTACCTTTAAAAATATCGGACTGAAAAGAATGTCATAAAATGCTCATCAAATAAAAATATTAAACTGCTACTGCAGAGACGTAAAAACACTCTAGAAAGGAAAGCTTCTTTTTTGTTTAATATCCTGGGAACAATAGCCAATAACTTGTAAGCTCTAATTGAATTTACTCCCATATGAAAAACAAAAGTGTCGAGTTACCATTTGTAACTAAAAATAGCAAGCATCTCGTGGGAACAAGTGGCGACGATTCGTCAGCTCTAATTGAATTTACTACCATGTGAAAAACAAGAGTGTCAAATTACCCATTGTAACTAAAAAATAAAAATATCTCGTCATATTTGCATGCAATAAGAACAAAACAATCGTTACCTGCACTTACTATTGTAAACGTTAGAGCTGCTTCAAATCTAAATAGTCTCGTCTCCTCTAAAACATGTCCTAAGAACTAAAAGCGACGATTCGTGACCTCTAATTGAATTAACTCCTCGTGAAAAACAAAAGTATCAAGTTACCCTTTGTAATTAAAAATAAAAATATCTCGTGCCATTTGCCTACTACTCATGAACTGCTTCAAAACTCAAGACTCATCTCGTTCATAACTAGCCACCATTTCACTGAAAATTATGCACTCTAAAACAGCCCAATGTACGTATGTAACCGTCACACTCTCCTCCAAACCGGACTAAAAATCACAAACCGACAACATACACGTCACTCTTTATTTTTCAATTACCAAAGTCCTTGTGTTTATACTTACCTTGTGTTTCTCACGTACCATTTACCTTTACAACAAGAAATTTGATTGGCTGTTCATAGTAGATCCAATCTGATTGGTGTGACATACATACATCTCTCACTCACTCACTCACTCACTCACTCACTCACCCATTGACCCGTCCATAACATACCCGACGCGCCGACTAAGAGGTATTTTTTTACAAAAAAATAACTCAAAAATGGCAGAAATCTCGCGTGTTCGGTTTTATCACTACGAAAACAAACATAATGTCTAAAAATAAACAAAACTCTCAACAAAGTGCAAAACACTGTGTGGCACGCTCAAATCCTAATTTTGTCTCAACCAGTGTGGTACATGTCAAGCTTAATGTGCAATATGACACGCATGCAAAAAAGATGAGTGACCAATATGGCATGGGTGTCATATAACTGCTGACTTAAAAGAAGTATTCAATGAAACAACTTCCAGGAATGGCAAGATGAGAAGTACGAAAGCATGGTAAATTTAATGAAAATGTTGACACATTTTATACCCAGCCTGTTTTACGAAGCTTGAATAGGCATAGAAGTTTTTGTACAGCGCTACACCTGTAGATAATGAACTGCACAACTCCATAATCATCCATCTGTCTTGATGATGAGCTCTATGCCTCTGCAGCTCTACAATCACACATCTCTAGATAATGAACTCTACAGCTCTATTGCTCTACTACTCTACGATCACACATTTCTCAATAATAAACCCTACGGCTCTACGGCTCCACAACTCTACGATCAGGTATTGTTACACAATAAACTCTATGGTTCTATGGATCTAGGGCTCTACAATCAAGCAATTCTAAATAATAAAACCCACGACTCTACTGCTCTGTGATCACACATTTCTTCATAATGAACTTTACAGCTCTACTGCTCTATGAACAAACGTTTCTTAAACATTTACATTTCTATGTACTAACATACTGAAGGAAAGCAAGTAAAATATGCAACCACACCAATGCAACTATAGGTACCCTGTTTCAAATTAAGGCTATTCACAATGTGGACAATTGTGACCAAACACATAGTATCACAGGCAAGCGTGAGTTGTTCCATAATAGTCGGTTTTTGAGGGGAACATGAACCAGCACTGTGTCAACCCTTAAAATACCTAACTACAGTAAACTGCCGTTTATAAGCCCTCCAGGATATAAGCCCACCCACCCCTTGTTACAGGCCCAACAAAATATTTCTTCTGATTATATGCTCCCCTTCTAGTTTAAAATGAAATGAATTCTATTTATAATGATGTACTAAAGCTTAATTACAACTCAGTACATCAAAAACGTATTTCGATCAATGTTGCTGTAGCTTGTTTTGAAAATTTTGCTTCGTATTCCGCTTTTACATGTACGCTGCCCCAGATAAAAGCCCCTCCATTTTTAAGCCCATCCGAAACCCTACATATGCTCTAAACAGATCTACCAACTCTTTCTGTGGAAAAAACAGATTCCACCCACTAAACAGAAACTAATGAACAAGTACCCAAACATTGCAATCACTTGGCAGAAGGTTTATTCGTTAGCCTTCCAAACCACCTTAGAATCTAAGATCAGGAAATTTCAATAAAATCTTCAATTGCATTGTCTTTACGAATAAGAAACTCAGTCATATTAGTTTGGTTGAATCACCAAGCTGTACTTTCTGTCAAGAGGTTATGGAATCTGTCAAGCATTTACTTTTCTCATGTAGGACATCTTCAGATTTCTGGAAACACATCTTGTCCTGGCTAAGAGATAATGATGTTCTTGTTGGAACAATAATATTAATGAGTCGGATTTGATCTTTAGAAAATTTGATATTGTAAATGACTTTAGTTTAATTAATCACAGTTTGTTATTAGGTGAATATTATATCTACTGTAGGAGATGTCTGAATAGCTTACCTACACTTAGAGGCTTTACAGCTAGAACAAGGCGTGTATACAATATCAAGCTCCACATTGCCAGGAAGAAAAACAAGCTCCTTGCGCATTTTCAAAAGTGGGAAAATAGAGATTACTTAATGGAAAATGCAAGCGTATGATTTTATTCACAAGTTGAGTAGTATTAGAAAACGAACAAGTGAGCCCAGCCAACAAGTGAGTTTTCTGATACGTATCAACGAGTGAATAAAAATCATACAGAGCATTTTTCATGCTATAATATGTTTATTTCATAGGTACTGCGATTTTTTCACATAGTATTTGGTAGACACATTGCACAAATGGGGCGATGAAAAGCATAAAAATAGTTTAAAATCGCTCAACAACAACTAAGTTAATGAAAGCTTATAAAATTTACAACACTTACTGTGTTCATCATATATCAATAAGGTCAAATGTCTGTTATTAAAGGAAGCCATGCCAATAAAATACGTAATATCATGAAAATAAGTCCATATTTAGTTATTGTCAGAGTCACTTTCCAGTTCAAAGGCTTCAGACGTTTCCATCTCACCGCTTTGGAACTTGACGGATTTGTGGCTAGCATCGGAGACTGATTTATTGTGTTGATGTGATTGCTAAAATTACCAGCTTGAATAACAGCTCTGCTGAACAATGTCATTGATTCCTTACCGGTATTCTGGGAGTCGGAGGACAACTGACAGGCTGATTGAGACGAGGATGAAGCTGAGGTACCAGCCACCACACTGCTTAGCACTTTTGACATGTACATGTGTTGTT
Source organism: Orbicella faveolata (assembly GCF_042242905.1). Taxonomy (NCBI): domain Eukaryota; kingdom Metazoa; phylum Cnidaria; class Anthozoa; order Scleractinia; family Merulinidae; genus Orbicella; species Orbicella faveolata. The sequence goes on from NW_028301539.1 coordinate 13,689,010, forward strand.
TCATTGAAACAGTACTGTACTTTTCTATTCTCCTCAAATTCTTTGCTTGGATTGAGGAACTTTTCTGGTTTTCTCAAAGACCAAGTAGTTGATTACACTGGCAGGATGGCCCTTTTTCTTCAAGTGTCATTTGAAGCTGGCAATTAAACTTTGAAGCAAAGTTGGCTTGTACTCAGTGACATCTTTAGTGCGGACAGAGATGATATTCATTCAGCTCAATGGTTGAAATACCTTCAATTTTCCTGTCTTCGTTCTTCGTTGTCAAAAATCTTTCAAGCAATCTTACATGTCGTTCAGTTTTTTGAGCAGCATTTTTGTTTTCTTGTTCTAAAATAAATTCTTCAACTGAGAAAACAGAAGTAAACCTTCCCTTGGCCATTTTTCAAAGCATGCGGGTTTTTGTGCAACAGCTCTCGGATGACGTCCTCTTCAATACGTTCATTTGACATTAGTGAAATTTTGTCATTTGAGATGCTGATTGGACGAACAAAATTTTTTCACAGTGAAATTTTGTCATACATGTTCCTGATTGGCTACATTTAGAATCAGTACGAATTTTATTTACTATGATTTTCGTAGGTAAATCTCAGTACCTGTGAAATAAAGTTAATTACTGCATTAATATAATAGATAACTCGATAGCCTCGTGTAGAAAAGCCATTGATTAGCTTTAATCAAACTCAGTAGTATCACATTTTCTATAGGGTTCAGAGTAGTTGCTGCTGTTGTTGTCTATATAGTTAAAACAACTGTAATTTGTAATTTTTTATCTCATTTTGAAAATCAATAACTAGTGAGACAATCTCAGATAGTGCAGAGTGCAATTGATAGCCCTGGCATGGTAGTCCCATAAGTATTCACCCCTGCTCGGTTCACTTCCGGTTTGTGTCTACCTTGGTAGTCTGCTAGGGCTTTTCCCCTTAGCAGTGTGTATGTTTCAAGGTTGTATTTTCATTCAAGTTCCAAAAATTATGTACAAATTACTACAAGTGTTTTCCGTTAATTTTCGTTCATTTTAAATTCAATAATACATCGAAGCAGCAAACGTGACAATTTAGTTCTTCACATCAACTTTGTAACTTGATACTTTTGTTCTCCTCGCACAGGCATGTAATATGAAACCCCTGTTTTCTCCAAAACACACGAAAGATGTGCTTGTTTTTTTGGAGATAAATGAAAGAAAGTTAAATATCTGATGTAGTGATGAAGAAACAGAACAGAAACGATGTTGTTTTACTAAAAATGCAAATTTCCCTATCACCGATGAACAAGAAATAATTTAATTATCAGATAGTCACAAAATACCACATTCTTTTTCTGTCGCCACCTTTGTTGTTAATAATAAAACAATTCAAAATTAACACACAACGATATTGATGGCTGAGAAGCGTTTCAACAAAAAGTATTGAAGATAAACAGCGCTACTTGGCCGATGTGAACGAGTCTCCTCAAAGACTGATTAAATTAATTTGCGCTTTCATTAGGTGCCACAGAGTCTGCATCAATATTTGAGCACTTTCCTGGTTTCTTTTGTCACAAATTTACAAGTTCTGGAGTATTAAAGCCACTAACTTGGGAACTTTCTGGTCTGTCTAAAGAGAATGGTACCACGAGGAGCGCAAGGGGTTACCTGAAACAAATATATAGCTTTGCGATGTTCATATCCAAGTGACAGCGATGGGACATGTTTCACGTAGAGTACACATGTACCTTTCCCACCCCGCCCACACCACTTTCTTGCCTCTAGACTAATTAATTAATTGAAATTAGTTAATTAAACAAACATTAAAGTTTACACCTTAGCGCCATAGTGCCATAGTGCCATAGTTCATTAGTGCCTTAGCGGCAGGCAGCCCCCCAAACCATCCCAATAGTGCACTCTGCACTAAAAACTACTTTAAAAAAATTGGTCCGCAATGCATACTTATGGTCTTATGCTTAGTTTTAGTCCATGCAGCTGGAATGCTATTTTTAAATGCCGGTATCTGGGAGTTAAATTGCTACAAGTGAGAAGATACACAAGTTGTTACAAATTTTAAGTGGGCAGAATACTGTCTACTCACTTTATCCTCTAATAATAACTATTTATTTAGCTCTTAGTCCCACTGGGACATAACACAGCAACAATCTCTCAATTTAGTCCTATTTTGTCTCTGAGCTCGGCACTGTTTACACATGTCAAGTGAACTTGTACATGTAGTGTCAAGATGTTTTGCCGCTGTAATGACTAAGCCTGTATAAGGATGTTCGTGCAAAAATTTTCCAGTCGATAGATTTTCTTTAAATTTTTACTGTAGTTAAATAATGAGTTACTTGTGTCAGAAATGCAAAAAAAAATTGGGGGTCCCTGTCTTCGTTTCAGAGGTAAAGCGAGTGGAAAACTACCCTGATTTTGAAAAATTGGTGCACGCAATTCAGCATGGTCTGCAGGGGTTTATAGTTAAAAATATTGAAGGCGAGTCAACGGAAGCAAACAATCTTAGTCATATTTTGTAGAAGTGGGTCTGTTGCATAAATAATTCTTAATGTTATCCACGTTTTCACAAAACTTAACCCTTCAAGAGGCATTTGAAACCATCACACAGATAAACAAAGAGCTAAAAAGAATGGAATTCAATGGTGTAGTTTGCAAAAAATTCAAACTTCTAGTCAATAGATTTTCTTCATTTTTTCACTAAATGTAGAAAATCGGTAGAGAAAATGATCCAACAAAAGAAAAACAGGGGTCACCGAATGTCCAAGATCGTTAAATCCAGGCAAAGTTAAAGCAATGGCCATCTGCCCTATCATTGTTCATTTTATTACTAAGCACGTGCTCTCATGCATGATGTGGCGTGTGAATTTGCGTGCGCAGTAAGGATGCGCAGAAACAATTAACACGAATGTCCTAAAATACATAAAAACATCAACAACCAAGGGGTTGTCAGTAGTATTTTAAGTAGCGGGTTTTATCCAAAACGTACTATAGGTAGCTAAGGTTTGGTGCTTTTGATTGCATTCCTTGGCCTTATCTTACATGAAATTTAATTTGAAAAACACTTTATTTGAAGTTTCTTTCATATTTATATCTTAAGTTTGGAATTTTACTCGTTTGTTAAAAGCGAACATATTGGACACGCACATGTTATCTGATAAGCATCTTGTTGGGACTTCACTTATAAATTAAATACATCTGTGTTTACCCCAATGTTTGTATTGTATCACGTTAAGCGGTTTTTGTGTGTTTATAAATTTAGAAAATTACTACATCACTTTAGAAAATACAAAGAAGTATATTTATTTCATTAAAGTAAGGGAAAGCATAGACTGAAGTGATCTTGCAGTTTTGTGGCAGATATTTGCCAGTTTCACACTGCCAACAGCCATAGATGCTAATAATTGTGTAAATAAATCTACTTCTCTCGGTAAGTAGCACTTAACTGGAAAAAAAAACACACTGCAGTCCTATTTATTGCAATGCCATTTGTACAAAAACAAATACTCATCTTTTACCAGGCTATTTTAAGATATTTTATCCTGTGTTTTGTTCCCTTCAAAAAATGATGCACTGAGGTGAAGAACATTTTACAGCTATTTAAATCAGTTTTGATTCGTGTTATGCACTTTTTTAGCAAATACTTTATTCCCTCGGATCCAATTTGGGTTTAAGTAAATTAAGAAATTTTTAGAAACAGATTTCACTAAAAAAAAGTTAAAGTTAAAAAGCAACGATGTTTTGACCGCTCGAAGGTCATTTTCAAGTTGAAAAGTAAAATTTTTGCATGCGCTCAAATATATACAATCAATTATAAGAATGCTAATGAGACGCACGTTATATTGGCCACAAGCCAAAGCCATATAATTAAGTGTTTTAATCGTTTTCAATTTAAAATTCTGTATTCAGTTTACCCTCTACCATCTACAGTTCTATGTACAGACGTAAAGGCTTACAGTTATTGTAGCAAATATTAAAGCACATGGGGAATGTTTAGAGTTATTACCGTTTACAGTATTTTAATAATCTTTTTAATGTACAATTCTGTATTGAGTTTACCCTGTACACTCTACGCTATATGTTCAAACATCTACATTCTACTGTCTGTGTTCTACCAGCTACTCTCTTCAATCTATGCTCTAAGCTCTACACTCTACAATCTACCATCTACCCTCTAAGTCCATCTATGCTCTACGTTCTACCAGCTAATCTCTCCAATTTACGCTCTACGCTCTACCATCTACCATCTACCCTTTAAGCCCATCTACGTTCTACTCTCTATGTTCTACCAGCTACTCGCTCTACGCTCTACCATCTACCCTCTAAGCCCATCTACATTCTACTCTCTACATTCTACCAGCTACTTGCTCTACCCTCTACCATCTACCAGCTACCCTCTAAGTCCATCTACGCTCTACGCTATACCATCTACCATCTACCCTCTAAGCCCATCTATGCTCTACTCTCTACGTTCTACCAGCTACTCGCAATAAGCTTTACGTACCATCTACCCTCCAAGCCCATCTACGCTCTACTCTCTATGTCCTACCAGCTACTCTCTTCAATCTACACTCTACGCTCTATGATCTACCCTCTAAGCCCATCTGCTTAGAAGCAGTTATTGGAATCATTTAATTTTTTTTTAAAATTTCTTAATATTTTAATGAAGACCAGTGAGTAGCACAAAGGAAGACTTCTTGTAGTTGTAAGCTTTTTCGTTTATTTCCGATGCACTTTGTCTCTGTCTGAAACTTCTTCAGGGAATGATTTAAGCATGCCTAAGTTTAACTTCCCATGGAAGTGAATAACTGCTGAAACATGCTGTAAACGGACATTACAAGAAATGCCTAATGCACATGTTATTGCATGTTGTTCTATTTTGGGGGCCATAAAATTAGTGCTAACTGTATGGCCCCCAAAATGTAAAAAAAAAAAAGTTAAAAATAAAACAAAAATTAAAAAAAGATTAAAAGATTAAAACATAAAAAAGACATTTTTTGTTTGGAAGGGCCCCAAAGAAATCCTATTAGAGTTTCTTAGTTGTCTCTATAGCAAGAATGATCGTATCAAACTTACATACTATGTTATTGATGAAAGTAGTATTTAGTTTCTCCATTTATTTCTTTACAAAGATGCTAATTTTAGCATTCTGCAGTTTTCTACCTATCAAAAGCCACCAAATAAGTATCTGTACATTCCCTTTGAGTCATTTCATCCCGCAAGCAACAAGAGGGCCTTCATTAGAGGCGAGCTTATGTGCTATACTAGAAATAGCTCCATGTTTAAAGCCTTTAGTGAAACGCGAGAAATTCTGGAAGTGCCTCCGGCGTCACAGTTACCCACTTGGCTTTTTACTTCCGTTATTCAGGGAGGTTAAATACAGTAACAGAACTAAAGGGCTTCCGCTAAAACGTAAATCGTGCAACAGTAGAATGGCAGTCTTTAAATCTACATTTAACTGTAGTCATGCTAAGTGATGTGAAGGACATTTTGTTATAGTGTACTCAAAAAGTGTGAATACTTAGGTCACATGACTTTAAATGCTTAGTGGATGTTTTGCGACCACATGGAGATCTTGTTTACTAGTTTTTAGGGTTGTAATTTGTCGTACAGATTGCTGTTCATTTCAAGTTCGAATATATGGTTTAACTCAGAACCACTAACACCAAGCTGGTTATCCAGAGACATTTATCAGACTTAGACTGTATTGTCAGTTATAAATCTACTACTACTTATAATCGTATGGCTGCAAAATATAACAACATGTAATAACATGTACATTAAGGCATTTCTTGTAATGTCTGTTTACAGCATGTTTCAGCAGTTATTCACTTCCATGGGAAGTTAAACTTAGGCAGGCTTATGTGCTATATATGCTGTTCAATGTTAGTTGTAATCATTCCCGAAGTCTCAGACAGAGACAAAACGTGTTGGAAATAAACAAAAAAGCTTACAACTACAAGAAGTCTTCCTTTGTGATTTCTCACTAGTCTTCATTAAAAAAATAAAAAAATTTAAAAAAAAATTATAACATTCCAATAACCTTCCAAGCAGATGGGCTTAGAGGGTAGATCGTAGAGCATAGAGCGTAGGTTGAAGGGAGAAGCTGGTAGAACATAGAGAGTCGGAGTGTAGATGGGCTTAAAGGGTAGAAGGTAGATAGTAAGATCGTAGAGCATAGATCAAAGAAAGTAGCTGGTGGAACATGGAGAGTAGAGCGTACATGGGCTTAGAGGGTAGATGGTAGATCATAGAGTGCAGAGCATAGATTGACGAGAGTAGCTGGTGGAACTTAGAACGTACATGGGCTTAGAGGGTAGATGGTAGATCATAGAGCATAGATTGAAGAGAGTAGCTAGTAGAACGTAGAGAGTAGAACGTAGATGGTAGAACATATAGTATAGAACATAGAACGTAGAGGGTAAACGCAATACAGAATAGTACATTAAAAAGATTATTAAAATACTGTAAACCGTAATAACACTTTAATAACACTTTAATATATATGAGATAATAAAGAAAGCCAATAAATTACAATTACAAAAATTACAGCATCGCAGATGATCAAGAAACTCGCACTCGCAACCCAATATTTTTTATCACTCTACTGGTTTTTTAAGCCTTTAAGCTGGTGTAGAGAGTAGTCAAAAATTCTTGAACTGATAAACTTGTAAATACATAGAGCGTAGAGCGTAGATGGGTGGAACATGGAGTGTAAGACCTATAAGCACATAGCGTGTTGACCATAGATGGAAGAACATATAGCATAGAATGTAGTTAGGGTAAACTCAATACAGAATTGTAAATTGAAAACAATTATTTAAACACTGCAATCTGTCATAACACTCAACATTCCCTAAGCAATATAAGATTTGCTACAATAACTATATGCCACTACACCTCCAAGGTGTCACATATCTGAGAGAAATGGAGCTTAAACATTCAAAATACTACCGTAGAGTCGTAGAGCTCTATGAAAATTTCTACACCTAATCGAGCTTCATAAAACGGGCTTGGTAGAACTAACTTAGAACAAATGCCTCTTAAAAGATGTCAACAACTAGTGGCACCTTACAATAACTTATTCACAACATAAACGAAACCGACAAACAGACCTCCAACAGACCAACTTTAGTTGACTAACAATAGATGGACCTCAAACAGCCCGACTTAATTTGACTAACAATAGACATACTGAAATTTACTAGAACCAACCAATGACTGCTGACAAACTTTACACGAGTCTTACAGTCAATGCCATCATGGCTAAACTGACCAATCACTTCCAACAGACCAGACTTGTAACACAATTGACTGACAAACACTATTCACTGGACTCTTATGATGACTTCTGGTAAGGTTCTAAAAGCGTCAGTCACCAACAACAGTTCTTTTCAGAACTTTCCTTGGGAAGTTAGTATATATTAGTAAGACCCTTATTTCAATTCAAAACTTTTTTGGTAAGTTAGTATATTAGCACAACCCTTGCTTCCATTCAAAACTTTCCTTGGCAACTATCCTTAGTACGTTAATATGGCCCTTGTTTTTATTCAAACCTTCCTTGGTACATTCATTTAGAAAGATCCTGTTTTTATTCAAAACTTTCCTTGGTAAGTTAGAATGCTAGTGTGACCCTTGTTTCCATCTAAAACTTTTTATTGCATTCATAACTGGAAACAACAGAAATAACCTTTAAGTTTTGTTGAGATTTATCTGTAAAATTAATGCGACAACTACTTAGAATGGTACTAAAGAAAAAATTTAAATAAATGATTCCTGTTATACTGTATGTGCTTAGTATGGAGCCATAGATCCATAGAGCTGTAGACTTTATTATGACAAAATGTGTGATCCTAGAGCCATAGAACCATAGAATTCATTATCTAGAAATTTAAAAGTTGAACGAGACTTACCTGTAAGTTGAAGTTTGATTGGAATTCTATCCGTGACCAAGCACTGAGGGATTACATGAGAAAGTATTGCACCTGCACGAACTCAGTTTTTTAAGCACTAACCATATGTGCAGTGGTTTACCATAGGCTATCTCTGGGAGGAATATGAGAAATTTTGATTTTTTTATCATGTGCCGCAACTGGCTCTACGTTAGTGGGCATTCCCTCTTAAGCACTTTAATTTGTTTTTACCCTCATTAGAGGGAGGATAGTAGGTGTCAAGCAACTGTCCGACAGATGCATCCAGATTTATACACTTCTGGTTTTTGCCATTAGCCTCTTCCCGAGGGGCTTACCCATGTATTAAGGATATCTTCCTCTTGAATTTCCTCATCATGCGGTGTAGGAAATCTCTAGGTTGTCATTAACCGACTTAAAAGCCTCGGAAATAGCCTTAGCCATATTTCGGGTCAGTGTTGCAAATCCTTCTTGCATGGCAGCTGAGGATATCTTCCTCTTGAATTTTCGCCTCATAGGAAATCTCTATAGGTCAGCTTTAACCAACTTAAAAGTCTTGGAAATGGCATGAGCCATCTTTCCGGACAGTGTTGCAAATCCTTCTTGCATGGCAGCTAAGAGAGCTGTGGGAGGTCCTTCACCATGAGAAGGAGAAGCACCAACCTTTGCACCATTTTCAACAACATTGGACTTCAATGTCCTCGGGCACTTTTACCTTAAGAGCTATTGCTGCTTTCCTTTTTCTCTCCAGATGTTTCCTTCCTCTGACTGGTATCCGTGTCATTGTCTGGCATTCTAATGCGAATTTCTGCATGAATTATTGCTGAAAATGTTCATAAGACATAAAATGACTACTGTTCGCTCGGAAAGGCGGCAACACACTGAGTTCGCGCAGGCGCAATGCTATCTCATGTGAGACCTCAATGTGGTGACAGAATAGAATTTGTGATTGTACAGCCACAGACTGGTAGAGTTCATTATGTAGAAATGTTTGATCATAGCACTGTAGAGTCATAGAGTCATAGAGTCCATTATCTAGATGTGTGAACATAGAGCCGTAGAGTTCATTACGTAGAAATGATTGTTAATGAACAAGTTCAGGCATAGGGTTAAATAAACACTACTACAACAGACCAAAACTGTTGGTAACCATGGTAACATGCCACTGTTTTATATGTACATGAAAGAGAAGAGGTACAAAGTGATCAGTGGCTGATTCTTGAGCACATGCCTGGTTTCTGTTCATTTGTGATTTACTTCCAAGTAAAGGCCTATTGGTTAAGTGATATTTTTGCTTCATGGGAAAATTCTCAGCAATGAGTCAATGTAATTCACTGACTGCAATGACACTTACTAGTACTTCTATGTCCATCACTGACTATCTGCCTATAGACAATGAACATGTGATTCAGAAGGTGCAACAGTATCAATGCATGTCATAATGAGAATGAACTATCATCCACAATACTCACTAAAAGAGTCTCAATTAAGTTTGTTCTCTTATCTACATGTACGAGCTTTTACCTTTGGGTGATTTTTTTCTTCATCCAGTGAGCGACTATAACTAAGAACCAAATACTTCAGCTGCCTTGTTTCAAAGATGATGGGTGTCTCTGGGCAAGGTATGCCAACACTGGAACATTCTAAAGCTAAAGAATCAGCTTTTCGCTCTGTCAGAGAACTGCTACATTCAGATGACCTGCAGTCTGATGAGGCATCGTCAATAGCCATCTGAGAGGTTTCCTCAGCAATGGTAAGAGTTGGACTGACACTCACTCCATCTTGATGAACATGTGAATGGTTTAGTCTCTCCATGATGACTTGACTTACAAGGTTGCAAATGGCTCCTAAAGCAATTAATGCAAGTAGAAAGTTATAAATTTTACGAAGGGTCGAGGTTTAAATGAACATTATTTCATAACACAAGTCTGATTGCTATTATACACTTTGTAACAAAGTGTAAAATGAAATGAGTCAGAGTACAACCAAAAGCTCTTTGTAGCAATTACTGTTGGTAACACTCAGAGATAAGAAACCATAAAATGCATTTAAAACTTAGAGAACACAAGCTCGTGTCTCAAACTCCATGCATTTTAACATCCTCCCCCATGAATTAGTGACCTCACCAGCGTGACAATTGCACAGTTACAATTTGCTAGTACAAATTTACCTCTTTCTCCACTGACACCCATCTGGTATACGTGTGTGTAAGTGGTACTTGTCACGGTGACAAGGTCGCTAATTTTAATTTCCAGCTGAGCTGTATCGAAAAGCCCTTCACAAGGATCGGCCATGGACAGCCATCATGTCAACTAGTGCCTGTTTTATGAACCTCACATTATTGTGGAAGTTTTTGTAGAGTGCTACACCTCTACGCATTTATCAACGGTCATTTTATACTTCTTTTGCATGTGCATATAAAACGGTGGCTTGTTATCATGGTTACCAACAGTTTTTGGTCTGTTGTAGAAGTTTTTAATTCAACCCTACACCTGAACTCATTTGTTAACAATCATTTGTACATAATAAACTCTATGCTCTACAGCTCTACGATCACACATATCTAGATAATGAACTGTACAACTCTACAATCACACTTTTCTGTAGATAATAGATAATGAACTCTATGGCTCTACAGCTCTATGGTTCTACAGCTCAACGACTCTATGGATCCCTTCCAAGCACAGAATAGGAATTGTTTATTTCAATTTTCTCTTTAGCACTTCTTCAAACTAAATCTACACAAAACGTAACTGTTATTTTCACTGTTTCCAGTAAATAAATAAGTTATGAATGCATAGAAACAAGGGTCTTACTAGAATTCTAACATACCGAGGAACGTTTTGAATAAAACCGAGGGCCTTTCTAACATGCTAAGGAAAGGTTTGAATAAAAACAAGCATTGTACTAACATACTACCTTACTGTGGAAAATTTTGAATAGAAACAAGGGTGCTACTAATGTTCTAACTTACCGAGGAAATTTTTGAATAAAAACAAGGGTCTTGAATTGAAATATGGGTCGTACTATGGTACTAACTTACCGCGGAAAGTTTTGACTTGAAATAAGGGTCATACTAACATTCTAACTTACCAAGGAAAGTTTTGAATAAAAACAAGTGTCTTACTAACATTCTACAGCTGTAACTTACTGAGGAAAGTTTTGAATAAAAAGAAGGGTCTTGAATTGAAATCAGGGTCGTACTGGGGTACTAACTTACTGAGGAAAGTTTTGAATTGAAATAAGGGTCATACTAATGTACTAAGGAAAGCTTTGAACAGAAAGAAGGGCCAAAGTAACATATTAATTAATGCACTAACACACAAAGGGAAGTAAATGTGGTGAAAAAAGCAGTCATGCTAACAGACTTACTCAAGGAAAGCAGTATTGAATTCCCTCTGAATAACGTTCTCCGGAAAGTGTGAATAGTGGTACACACCATTTTTGAGTAGCTTGATATGGTGGTGGGAATTAACTTTTTTTTTGGGGGGGGGGGGGGGGGGGGGCTTCAAGTTTTCACCAATCGTAGACTTTCTGTCCAGAATCCAGCCAGGTGTGCATTTTATGTGGGCTCTCAGACAGACTTTTTTGTTATCACTAAGTTCTTTATGATTCCAAGTCGTGTTTTCTTTTTGGGTTGTGGATATGGGAAATTACATACTGGCATACAGTATACTAAAAATATTTGGTGTGTAGCGAAGCATGTTAAAGATTTTGGTAAAAAGAAATAAAAAGTTGACACTGGCTAAAAATACAGTATACTATATAGATCAAGATCAAACTATATATTTAAGAGTGTTATATTGTCTTAAGTGTGATCAATAGCAGTAATTAATCTGTCAAAAGTAGTCTCTGATAACTTTGCTTTCTACATTTTCTTTCCGTTTGAACGTAAAAAGTTCTTAAAAACGGTTTGAGAAAGCGAAGACAGGTGTTTCGCTGGATGCATCAGTAAAAATCAGATATAACTTTTTTGCAAGAAACTTATTCCTCACTCGATACTATCGGAAGATGGAAGATGGAATGGGGAGGCAAAATCATATCTAGCCATGGGTCATCTCATAGCAGAGGAGTTATGATTCTTTTAAACCACGGCTTGACGTGAACATTGAAAAAATTACCTCAGTTGATCATGGGAGATATGTTTTAGCAGAGAATTTTATTGATAATACAAAAGTTGTACTGGTTGATGTTTATGCACCAAACGATCCAAACCAACAGCTTGTATTCCTGAGGGGGCTTTCAAATACTCTCTTCGGCAAATATGGTAATGAAAATCTTGAGTTAGGGGACAATTTTAATTGCATAATCGGCACTTTAGACAAATGAGGTGGCAAACCTGTTGAGATTAGAAAAGCATCGATTATTGAACTCAAGGCTTTGATTAAAATGCATAATCTGCTCAATACCTGGTACTACAAAAACTCTGAATCATTTGGCCCTGCCTGGGCAAACCCCTCAATAAAAATACAATGTGGACTAGATCACCTCTTTGTTTCAAATCAGCCAAGTAATCGAATTTGCTAGAACAAAATAATTCCAAATATTTATTCTGACCACTATGCAGTCATCCTCTCTTTATCTTTCTTTGAACATGAACCCCCTCGTGGGCCTGGCTTCTGGAAATTTAACAACTCATTGCTGTCAGACACAAAACATGTAGAAATATTGAACTTCTTAATTCCAGAGTTTGCCAAAAAGCATCAGCGAACTGAGGACAGGGGTTTGTTCTGGAAAATGATTAAAATGGAAATCAGAGCATTTACGATGAAATTTTTGAAAATGAAAGCAAAAAGCAAGCGTGACAAAGAGTCTACCCTTTTGTTGGAGATGATCAAACTGTAGTGCAAGCCCCAGACAGTGCACAGCGATTCCTTAAGGAGTGTATTGGTAGGAAAAAAACCAAGCTTTCAAAAAGATGCATGGTATGATTATACATAACAAAGCACGCTGGTATGAACATGGCAAGAAAGACAGTAAGTATTTCTACAATTTAGAAAAAACAAACCAAAGGAAAAAACATACAGCTTCCTTAAAAATCAATAATCATGCAAAATTAACCGACCCAAAAGAGATTCTTGAAGAGGAAGAACGCTTTTTTAAACACTCAGATATATACATCAAAAAACACAAATCCAAATGGCTCGGGGCTTACCGAATTCTTTCATACCGAAAATGGATTATCAAAAGAAACTGCAAAACCTTGCAAAGGTATTATGTCTATCGATGAATGTAAAAGAGCGCTTATGACGATGGAAAGCAATAAAACACCAGGTACAGATGGCCTCACTTTGGAGTGCTATCGCTATTTTTGGAACGCTGTCAGCAAATTCATGGTGGAAAGTTTAAATAATACATTTCAACACAGATCACTTTCTATCTCTCAATGGCAAGGTATTATTTCTTTCGTCCCAAAAAAGAATAATAATGCAGAATATTTAACAAATTGGAGACCAGTATCACTACTTAACGTTGACTTCAAAATTGCAACCAAAACTATTGCTCTTCGCTTTCTTGCCAAGCATAATGCATCCTTGTGAGACTGGCTACATAAAGGGTAGACTCATTGGAGAAAGTATCAGACTAATAGCAGACACAATGGACTTCACTAAAATAAAAAAAAATATACCAGGTATAGCTGTTTTCTTAGATTTTGAAAAAGCTTTTGATTCAATTGAATGGGACTTCATCCAAAAATGGCTTGAATCTTTCAACTTTGGACCAAGTCTCCAGCAATGGTGCAGCGTGTTCTATAAAGACATCTCCAGTTGCGTCATTAACAATTATGGCGTTGCCTCTCCTTTCAGGCATACTCTTTGTTATTGCTATGGAGCTTCTTGCCCAAAGTATAAGATGGTCAGAAGACATCACAAGCATACGTATCCAAGGAAATGAAGAGGTCAAGCTCACGCAATATGCTGATGACACAACTGCCCTTCTTGCTGATGTCCAGTCAGTTTCTAATTTATTTGACTTACTCTCACTGTTTGAAAAGAGCTCTGGCCTAAAAATAAATCAGGCAACATCAGAAATGCTTTGTCTTGGCTCCATGCACCATAGGAAAAACACAATTTGCAACCTCCAAATTAGTGATGATCCTCTTTACGCACTCGGGTGCATTTAACTTACAATATTGAATTGTCTGATAAGAAAAATTTATTTGAAAAATTAGCATCCCTAAAGAAAACCTTAAGTGTCTGGTCCCAAAGAGACTTAGCTAAATACGGTAGAATAAAGTTAAAACATTAGCCCTCTCCAAACTTGTATTCATCTGCAGCATTATGGAGACTCCAAAAAACTTTGCAACAGAGGTCAACAAAACAGTGTTTGATTTTATCTGGAAGCAAAAACCCACCAAAATAAAAAAACAACCCACATCAAGAAGAAAATCAGATGGTGGTCTTGGCATGAAAGATTTTGTCCTTTTCGATAAGACTTTGAAACTAACTTGGGTAAAACAGCTGTGCTCCAACTCAGAGGCACTGTGGAAGTATATCCCAAAATCGTCTCTCTCTGCTGTTGGCAGAACTGAGCTCTTTCAATGTAGTTATGACTACTTAACAAATCACTTCTGGTTTAGCATGGTCTGTACTCTTACATGTATCGACAACAATACACATCATCACAGCGGTCAAAATGTTGTGGACTCAGATGCGCAGCCTAAATGTTTTTACCTATTTTAGCATGTTACATTACATTGCAAATTTCAAAGGGGCTGAATTGCAATTTTCTCGAATTTTGATTGGCGTTCATGCAAAATTGCTAGTAGATCCCACAAAAATGAAACTGTAAACCTAACATTCATTGACTGAACTGTCTTTTGCTAGAATATCAGATGATTTGAAGCACTACCGGTCAGCTTTTTTCCTCACTGAATTTGCAAAACTTTTGAGTTTTGTTTTAATTAGAAAAGTATGTCTACTTAATCAAGGCAGGTTTTGCTCAGAAAACACAAAAAATGAAAATAATCACTATGTCTTGATTAAGGAAGAATCAATGTATACATTTAAAGTTGAGAATGTTTTGCACTGATGTAAACGTCTGTGTAGCAAGAAGCCAAAAAGTGTAAAATTTCAGATTGTCGTGAAGTGAAATCTGAGCTCTCGGTACAATGACTGTTTTTCGTGAATTTCAGCCGCTATATTGGATATTTAAAAAAACTAACTTGATTTTCTTCATGTACATACCTAGGCCTTCAAATTGGCAAAGTATAAGCAAAATCAATTTTTCGACCGTGGCCACATTTTTAGAGTTTTCTTTGACTTTTACTGAGATCCACTCTTAAAAGTATACCTTATTGAGTTATTTTTTTGCAAAAAAAAATACCTCTTAGTTGGCGGGTTGGGTATGTTATGGACAGGTCAATGGATGAGTGAGTGAGTGAGTGAGTGAGTATAGTACAGTATAGTATAGTATATCTTTATTGCGCCTTACTCTCCAAAGGGAGGTATTGGTCTGTTTACAATAAAGGTTTAACATTAACTAGTACAATAAGAAATAACATTCACTTGATTCTTTTATAATTCAAATAAAATTAAATAAAAATTATAATGCTCATTTCGTTTGTAAGTTGAGAATCTCTTTTCTTTTTTTGAACATTAAGTTGATATATTTACCTATTATTTTTGATGTAACTCTATTGTCAGCTCTAAATAAGTACTTAGTTCTCTCGTTATCGCTCAGATTTGCGTAAAGTGCATCTTTGTTTGAAATGTGAGAATGGAGCTCAACTCTTGTGGTAGCATACCCCTGGCAATACATCAAGAAATGAGTGAGTGAGTGAGAGATGAATGTATGTCACACCAATCAGATTGGATCTACTATAAACAGCCAATCAAATTTCTTGTTCTAAAGGTAAATTGTATGTGAGAAGATTTGATCCCGATAGAGTTCAGAACAGCCATATTTATTCTTCTATAAAAGAGGAGGAAATACTCATATATTGGGTTTACTTCAACATTTTCTGTGGGTTAGGCTGAGGATTTTAGTTCTGAACGAGATGAGCCTCGAGGTTGGAAACAGTTCGTGAGTTAGTAGTACGCAAATGGCATGAGGTATTTTCATTTTTAGTTACAAAGGTAACTTTATACTTTTGTTTTTCACAAGGGGTAAATTCAATTAGAGGTCACGAAACGTCACTTCTAGTTCTTAGGACATGTTTTAGAGGAGACAAGACTATTTAGATTTGAAAGAGTTCTAACGTTTACAATGGTAAGTGCAGGTAACGATTGTTTTGTTCTTGTTGCATGCAAATATAACGAGATATTTTTATTTTTTAGCTACAAAGGGTAATTTGACACCCTTGTTTTTCACAAGGGATTAAATTCAATTAGAGCTGACAAATCGTCACCACTCTTTCCCACGAGATGCTTGCTATCTTTAGTTACAAATGGTAACTTAACACTTTTGTTTTTATATGGGAGTAAATTCAATTAGAGCTGACAAGTTATCAGCTATTGTTTCCAGGATATTAAACACAAAAGAAGCTTTCATTTCTGGATGGTTTTTATGTCTGTGCAGTAGCAGTTTAATAGTTTTATTTGACGACATTCATTTCAGTCCGATATTTTTAAAGGCAAAAAGTATGAAAACTGCTCAAATGTTCTTTGAAGACTGCGTGGCACCAAGTTAAAGTGCAATTTAATTAACTAAGACTTTCAACGTGTCAGAGAGGTTTTTTTCTCTTTCTTTCCATTTTCGGTGACATAGTGTTGTGTTGTGTAAAAAGGGTAAACTTACAACTCATATAAAATGCGAAAAGGTCTCTTATTTAACTTGAGTATTTTTGAGCAAAATTCCTCTTGGGGGTTGGAAGGGCTATGTGATCGGTGAGTGAGGTAGTTATGCATGTGCACGTGTCACACCAATCAGTGTGGGTTGTATCAAAGAACGAATCAAATTGCCTGTTACAAAATAAGATGGTATCTACATTAATCTGGAGACATGTCAGATTACTGTAGTTTGTTCAGTCATACATTTTATGGCTTACTATTTAGCTATCTTACCATGACCGATGTAACATCGCATGTACATCATAAATTCCTAGTTTCTTTCTTGCTCTACATCGTAACCAAAAAACTTGTCAAATTAACCAAATATTATTGTACACAGCTCCATGAATGCTCGTATCTCTGACACTTCACACAAAAAAATAACTCTTGCATGCCTTGCGTGCCTATGTTCTTTCTAGTGATGGCCTATTCACTTGTAGTACTTAACTCCCAATACTGATGCTTTGTAAAGCGCATTAGATCATATATGTTAATGAATTTTGTGCTATATAAGTAATAAAATTATTCTTATTCTTATTATAAACTAGCACTCTAACTGAATGGAATAAAAGTAAATCTAAGCCCAAACAAGTACGCTCTGCTCTCTGTGAGTAAGTCCGTCTGTTACACTAATGTAACCTTATTCATTGAATAGTTTCCAAAGCCAATCAGAGTGCGTTCATATGCGCATAATCCTTGGATACTGTTCGTGGCCAATCAGAGCATCAACGATCCCAGTTACAGAATTTTGCAAAAGTAATGCAAGTGAAATGCACGAATTTTGTTCTTTGTTCCCATGATTTTTCACTGAAAGTTCGCTCGAAATTTCCCGGCCTGTCGAGCAATAATTTGCTATAACAAATGACGATATTTCTTTGAATTTTTGATAAGTTAACGAAAAATCGCGAGCAGTAACAATAATTCACCAGCCTATACACGAAATTTTGCAAGGCGTTTAACTGCAGTTCACCAGCGTTCACACAATTTTCACAACTTTTGGCAACTGATCAATGTACTGACGAAAAAACTGTCATGTAACTTACACAAGATAAATTTGGATTCATAAACATTTGTTTGTAAATTCATGCCGGAGAACACGGTATGCAGTCATCGATCACCATAAGGATAACATACAGTCACATGCCTAAAATTTGCGAAAGGTTTTCAAGCAGGTTCATTCTCTTGAGTTCAGTTTCATATGCAGAGAATTAGAAAGTACTTACCATATTATGAAGAAAAGCGAGCTCTGCTTTTTCCACAAACAAAACAAAAACATCTCCAGTTCTGGGTATTAAGCCACTAAAGCAAACAGCCACAGACAACTTGTGAGAAACTTTCAATCAAAACACACCTTTCTTTAGCTGGATACACCACGCATTTCAATTGACAATTCCTGTGTTTTGCAAAGGGGCAGCAATATATGCCATTCACCAATACAGAATAAACTTCAAAAATCAAGGGTTATCGAAGCCTCCTTTGAACATAAAAGTTTTCAGGTTCTTTACTTCTATTTAATGTGGCTAAATATCATTTAGGCAAGGTTAAACTCGAGCTAATGCAGCCAGCTAGTGTGCCCATCCAGCTAATATCATTTAGGCAAGTTAAATATGAGCTTATGCAGCCAGTGGTTTCCCTGTTTGGGAGTACGTGACCTGTGGGGCGGCCTTCAGGTGTTTTGCAGGGGTTTATGCTTCATTGCATAATTGTTGTAGTGTATTCTGCAGATTGTTGCGGATCAGTTGCACTGCTTTGCTCACGAATCATTGTGGATTCTTGCACCCTCTCCTCCCTCCCGTTTTGTTCTTGGTCAGGGTAAGTATTCTTCAGGTAAGTAGTTTCCACTGAATTTCTTTCAGTGTGATGGTGCCGGTTAGCGGACGCTCATTGGGTGGTTGCTGCTTTCCAGGGTTGCCATGGATACCTCCTAGCGGCTTATGGCTTTGGTACCCCGCTAACCTTTAAGGCACCAGTTCCCAAGCTCATCTTTTTGTGATGAGTTTAAACAAATAGACTCCATGTTGCCCTGCATCTGTTCAGTAATAGATCACAGATGACGGCAAAATGTGGTAAGAACAAAAAAGTGGCACACGAGCCAATAGCCAAGTGTGTCACTGATGTTCTTACCACATTTTGACGTCTTCTGTGATCTACTACTGAATAGATGCACGGCAACATGGAATCTATTTGGTTTATATAATAATGAAAAAAAATACTACAGATAAAGCTTTTTTATTGCAAAATATTTCAACATACATGAGCATAACTCGAAAGCCAGCCTTTGCCCACTTTGGCGAACACAAAAAAAGCCATTTGACTTAATCTATTGTCTATACAAAATGAAGCATTCTCGTTGCTTGCTATACGTAGCAAAGAATTGTGATTGGTCCAGGAAAATCACGCCACTGTCAAACACGACTTGAGCATCGCTTCTCATGGAATGAAAACTTACAGCAAAAGCAGAATTGAACTGCAAAATCTACAAATCTTAAAGAAAATGCTGGAAAAGTCAAGTCAGTTTTTTACACCAGAACAGCCCTATCAGTTGAAAAGCTTGGACGTTGCCTGGAATATTGCAGTAGTTGAAAAAATATGCTCAGGAAACTTGCGGTTGCGGTCAACCTGGATGCCATTTGACTTGAGTTTTGAATGAAAGGAGCGTTGTGAAGGTGGAAATTTGTGTCCTCTGTGGTTGGTGATTCTCAAACCATTTTTAAATAATGTTGGGGACACCTTTTAGCTGAAATGAAGTTGGCTGTGAGCTGTAGTGAGCTATACTTTGCTCGCTGCTGTGCCCTGAAACGGAGTGAAACATTCACATTGGAAAGCAAGGTTATGTGCTTATTTTAACTGATTTTAACAAGTGATGTTTTGATGTTTCATTCCTGACATCAATCAGTGTGTCAACAATTATTTTGAGATTGAGAACAGTTGAATTTTTTTAAATAAATTAATCTCATAAAAATTTTGTTTATTGGGTTTGTTAAATTTGAGATAGAGCAATGGTTCTCGGCTTACCAAGACCAATTTTGTGTTTGGTTTAGTCTCGCTCGACTCCCGACTGAGACTGCTTGAGTATTTTTTCTGAGTCATTTTCTAAAAAGAAACGGCTTTATCTTTCTTCTTCCTACTTCTCGTACCTGTTCAATGCCTCAACAAGACTTTTTTGTACCTTATCTTTTCCCCAGTCACATAAAATATTATTTAAATTCTCAAAACTTTCCACCATTTTAAAACACAGAGAGAAAAACTATGATGACGTCAACTGTGCATCTGTCCTCTAAAAGATCATGGGCGACAACCAATCAAAATGCGAGAATAACTTGGGTTATTATGTAAAAAAAACTAGAATGTTGTCAATTTGAACGCTCGCAAAATCATTCAGCTGCTGTTTATTCAATCCCAGCCCCCTCATGGTTATTTGTTATAAAAATACTGGGTGTACTTTGCTCCATTTTCGTTTCCTATGTAGTATTCTTTGGGACTCTAAAATTTACAGGGAAGACCTCTTTCACAGTAGTGCGACCACGATTCGTTTCTAAAATTTATTACAAGTTTGCCTTGCTGGTGGCGAGACCTTCGCATGGCAGACGAACTCACGGTAATTCCATGTTTTGCCAACTTCTTCCGCTGTTCTTCTGAAACTAGTGGCTTTTTATCTCATTGTTTTACTTTGTACATCTGCTGATCTATAAATGCTTTTGCATCTGTAGACAGCTTTACTGGTCTTCTCAAGCATGGTATGTCTGCCACAGAACCACTTATTCGTAGCTACTAACTTCTTCATTAGTCTTTCATTAGTAGCTGATGATTCCTGGTCATGAACGGTCACTATGACAGCAAACAATGCAAGGCTGTGCAGAGACTGGGGTGGCACAAAAACATTGTGTGCGTCTACACGCTGTAAAAATGGCATTTTGGTAAGTGTATTTAGTGATTCATTTCGAGTCTTGTATTTATCAGAACTGCAGTGTTTTGGGGTTTTGGATTAAGTCAGTAGTTGAGTGTTCCTAATGAAATAACCCAGGTGAGTTTCATGGCTAACAGTTCATGGAGTTGTGATGTTATTTTGGCAGACTAATGGCTTCTATCACACTTGATCTTTAGAGAGGTCATTCATGTATTTTAATCATAGCTTTTACCCTATTGCTCAATGGAAGATGGTAAGAAAACTTCCAGTGCATTTTCGGTAACAACGAATGATCGTTCAAAATATCACAAAGAATTTTTGGAAGGAGCGAATTATCGCTCGAAATTGCGCAATGAAATATCACGAACCGCAAATTATCATTCAAAAATTTGTGCAGACCGGAACAATAGGCATCACGAAAATGCAGGGAAATTTCCTCGAAATATAATTTCAAGCCAAATTTCTTCGAAAAGCCAAGAAAAGCCAGGAATTTCCTCAAAATTCATTTGCATTACTTCTGCACAATACTGTAGTGGAGGGTTGTAAACAATTTTTTGAAGCAAAAGGCTGCCAAAGTGATGAACTGATCTTTCATGTTTAGTTGAACAAGTGGCAGCTCTCAAATTAAAGGCTATTTGGTATAAAACAAAGGTGGTTGTATAACTCGATCCATCAACCGCTTTTAACCTAAACTTTCGCAATTAAGAGAGAATGTCCCCAAAGACCGCATGAAATAACAACTAATGAGACAATCTCAGATAGTGCAGAGTGTAAATGTATAGCTCTGACGCAGTACTCATAACACAGTTCCTGTATAACACCTGCTATTCACTCCTGGTTTGTATTGACCTTGCTAGTTTTGATGAGACATGATCTTAGCATTGTATATGTTTGGTGTGTGTATTTTCATTCACAGTCCAAGAATAGCTTACAATTAACTACCGTTTGTCAAGACAGCTCTTAAATTTTACTGTAGTGTTTTACGTTGATTTTTGCTCATTTTAAATTAAATCATACATTTAAGTAGCGAACATGACAATTTTACTCTTCACGCAAATGTTTGTAACTTGATACTTTTGTTTTCCTTACAAAGGCATGTAACCCGAAACTCTTGTTTTCTCAAAAACACACGGAAGATGTGCTTGCATTCTTTTCACAGCTGGAGATGGAAGAAAGTTGAATGTCAAAAGAAGAAATGGAAGAGGAATGATTTGCTTTATTTAACACACAGATTTTCTTTTGACTGATAAAGAACTTATCTAATTACCAAATTGTCACGGAACAACAGGTTCTGTTGCCACCTTTGGCATTGACAATAAAACCACTTAAATTTAAATACACACTGATATTGATTAATACAACTGAGAAGTTTTTCAACGAGAGGTACTGAAAGTAAACAGTGCTACTTGACTGAGATTATATCCTTCATCAGTGAACGAGTCCCTTCAGAGACTGATAAAAATTTATGCTTTCGGGAGATACAACGGAGTCTGCAGCAATATTTGAGCAGTTTGCTGGGTTTTTGTACAATTTGACAAGTTTTAATGCCACTTACTCGGAGAGTTTCAGCTGCAGGTATGAACATTTTGGTCTGTTTGATAGAGACAATTAAAGAATGAAATAAATGCACTAGTGTAGTTTGCAAACAGATGATATTTCTTGAACCAAGTTAGGCGTAATGCCAAAAGAACGCAGTCACAGTAGCATTCTTCTATCACGCTAACAATGCTAGAACGCATGCGTATAACTTATTAGGGTTCTACCACATGGAAAAGGGCTCAACGTTAGTGTGTGATTTTGTATGAAATGTATTTTCCATCTGATATGTAGTTGACACTAACGCTTATTAATCTGCTCATGCGTTTAGCACAAATATTGCTTTTGTTCTAAAGAGAAAAGTACCACAAGGAGAGCAAGGGGCTTTTTGAAACGTATAAATAGCTTTTTGAAGAGCTCAAGGAAGTAACGTAGGTACATACACCACACATTTTACGCAGTGCTCGCAAATACCTACCCCCCTTGCTGCAAGCCTAATAAATTAATTGAAATTAATTAATTATACAAACATTAAAGTTTACACCTTATGACCATAGTGCCATAGTGCCTTATCGCCATAGTACTTTAGCGACGTGAACCCCCAAACCATCTTAATAGTGCACTCTGCACTAAAAATGTGGCACATGCTTGAAAAATTGATTTCCCTCATTTTCGCTCAGAGATACCCCATGATGAGTTAATAAACGTGGTATATTTGTTTTGTTTAGATCTACTTTTGTTTTCCAAAAAAATCATAAAAATTGTACATGATGCCAACCGCTACAAAAGGTGGAAATTAGTGTGCCGATTATCAACACAACAACTTCCCTCCTGAAAAGTGCAAAAGCAAGTTCACTTTTTTTTCTTTTTGTGTATTTGTATGGGAGGTGTTGGCAAATTATTTAAGCTGAAAACCAGGATTTTTCGTCTAATTTTGAATTCACAGCACGTGTTTAAAAATCACAAATATTTTATGGTTTCAAAATCTAATTTTGGAATGTTTTTTCAAGACACGTTTTTCCTATGCAGTATAATTGCGAATCACTTGAGATTAAAGTTGCAATTAGTGGAAATGTTCCTCTTTTCAAGGATATAAAGATTAGTTTGGGGCTTTCAATTACTGCACGGAAAATGCACGCTCTATTTCGGGAAAATCGCTAACTTGAGGTGTCAACAACTACAAATAATCGAGTAAGGGTCTCTGCTGTCAAACCCAAAATTCCAAGCAAGTCTTAGCTCTTAGCATCCTATTAAATACAAAATTAATATTATATGCTCACCTTGTTAAACCGGTGCCTGCAGATAGGGTTTCATTGCTATTTTCTCACCCAAACTGTTATCATAACATCGACCGTGTTTTACTGACCAAAGGACACAATAAACAAGCATACTGTACAGCTCTTGCACGAAACATCATAGTTTTTGTCAGATTCACCATATTTGAAATTCATAGGGCTACAGTAATTGAGATAACTTGACTGCATGATAGAGAACAACGATTCAATTATTTATAGTTGCAGGTAAACAAATTTTAAAGCCCAAAGACGCACAGTTAGCAGAGTCTTGTCCAAGATAATTAATAGGTTGCTAATTTTTGTCATGCAATAAAATGAAGTGCACAGGACACTCATTGAAACCAAGATTTATTCTGAGGCCACAGTATGACTGCGTCTACATGTATCACCTTGAGACTGAACCCCCCAGCTGAGATAGATACTAAATATCTGGTCAATTTTCTTTTTTATATGATAAGATTATACAATTAAGTTCAATTTTATGTTGTCACATGTCTGAAAACATGATATAAATCATTAAATATTTTGACTGAATACACAACAAACCCTGTTATTTCTTTGTATTTATCAATTTGCAGCGGCAGATCTAGGGGATGGGTAAAAAAAAAATGGAGAAGGAAGAAAAGCAGGCAGGGCAAGCAATAAAATCCAGGGCCCCTCCTTAGCTCAAGGTCTGGATCCACCACTGATTTGTATCACTGAGGCACGACTGGCGAGTGCCGTAAGATGTTGAATGATTAGTATACAGTTCTCATCTCTACTGGCTGAAGCCTTAATATCAGGGCTCCTCGCAGGGGGTGGAACTTAGAGGAAGAAAAAATATTACCCAACAGATTTCCTTGTGCAAACACCATGCCCACAATACTGAATGGTACCATCCGCCAAATAGCTACACCCAGTCCATTTTGATATCCCAGCCTTAACCGGATTCAATCAACGAAACCAAATCAGGAAAACTGCATTTACAGGCTGCAACAGTCAGTGCCTGTTATTTCTTTCCCAGAAAAAAGTACAGGCACTATTTAAGCTACGCTACATAAAATAAGCAGTGTTAAAAAAGAAGGAAACAAAGAAAAGTAAGCAGTTGTGCAATTTAAGCCTGAAAAAATTCAGGCCTGAACGGGATTCAAACCCAAGTCATGTGTATAACTGCAATGATCAATCATATCTTCATATCTTTCTC
This sequence comes from Orbicella faveolata, assembly GCF_042242905.1. Taxonomy (NCBI): domain Eukaryota; kingdom Metazoa; phylum Cnidaria; class Anthozoa; order Scleractinia; family Merulinidae; genus Orbicella; species Orbicella faveolata. The sequence goes on from NW_028301539.1 coordinate 13,713,586, forward strand.
CACAGTTCAAATATATGGTCTTTCATATATTCACTTGTAGGAATAAATATGCCGGCATGTTTAAGAATGGTCTTTGATTTCACAGTGAGCCTTGCATGATTTCCCATGGGCATGACTCGATAATAATTAAGATGAAGTTTCAGTCTTGGATGTTGACGAACAGGAATACCATGACATTTTGGTGAAAATGACGTTGATGAAAGTGATTTTATTGGATTTTAATTTTGATATACTGCAGTGTTACGATTCATTTCACTTGTGTTTGTACATAAGGCGCAAAAACTTGCCTTTGATTTACTCTGAATATAAAATGTCAGCAAAAAAGTTCCGGTTAACTGTTTGAACATTTCCACATTTGTATATATGGTTAAAAATAAACTTGACTTGATACACATCAGCTGCTGTTGATTTAAGACTTCGCTTTGCCTCGACCTCAATAATTTTTTTTCCATGAAAACCAATTGAAAGTTTGGCGTGCAGCCCATACGTGGATGCAGCCTATCCGCGGGTAAATACGCTAATCAACTAATCATAAGCTTTGCGTAAGAAAAGACTGATCTAATTTCTATTGCTGAAAATTGATTAAATAAGAAAAATGGCAGATACACTGGTCTTTTCTATTTTGCAGTTTGGTAACCACGTCAAGAAATTTGGTTCAAATTTTTAATCAAGGATTTAGCTTTCTGTCTGAATCAAACTTAAAGTGTTTATTTGTGTCCAACACACTGTACTGACTTTAGTTTAATGTGTGTTCTTATGAGTCTGGGCTCACAAAGATTTTACAATTGGTCTAGATAGCAGCAGACATGTAAAGATTAAGGAAAACGACCAATTTTTTAAGTTTAAAAGACATGTTTCATTGTGTTCAATAGACTGCTTTCATATTTTAGATCACACCACTACCAGCTTTCAACTCAAGATAAAGGAGGCTATCCATATTCAAAAAGAACTACCTTGCCTCAATCAGCAACTACACCATGTAAATCTAAAACTATCCTTTTAATTTACACCTTTTCATGTTCTGTTGTTACTATTTGTCTTAATTAGCATTTTTGCCTACTTATTATTCAACTTGCTTTGTAATCATTCATTCAACTGAAGATGACAGAAGTTCTGTCAAAACATGTCTTTTAAACTTAAAAAATTGGTCGTTTTCCTTAAAATCTTAAGATTTTACAATTACTGGGAATGCGTTCTTATCATAAGCATTAAATAATGCCAAAATGGGGCATTTTCAATGCCTCACTGCTCCTTAATGAGCATGGGCACCCCCTTTTTAGTGCAGAGTGCACTATTGGGATGGTTATGGGGGTTGCCTGCCACTAAGGAACTAAGTCGCTATGGCGCTAAGGTGTAAACTTTAATGTTTGTTTAATTCATTAATTTCAATTAATTAATTAGCATTGCGGCAAGGGGGTCGGGTGGGTTACTTAAGTAAAACTTGTTATACCTACCTCTATTTGCTGACAACAAAGCTATATATTTGTTTCAGAAAAGTTCTTGCTCTCCTTGTGGTACTAACACGAAACCAATTTGCTCTAAACGCATGCACAGATTAGTTAACGTTCGCGTCGACTATACATTAGGCGGAAGATATATTTCATACGGGATCACACACAAACGTTAATTGCTCTTCCTTGTGGTAGAACCCAAGAAGTAAGACGCATGCATCCTTGCATCATTAGGGTCCCACACTCCGTTTTCATTCCCAGAGCCACGTGGTTTTTGCCATGTGATGTGACTGAGGACAACAGTTGTTTTTCTAGTAGCGCCACTTATCCCTTTTTAGTGAAAAAGAAAAAACACTACTGTGACTACGTGTCTTTTGGAATTACCCCTAGGTTGGTTCAATAAATATCATCTGCTGTTTTCAACTTACAATAATGTGTTTGTCAGGTTCAAATAAAGAAGGGTAACATATTGCATCTCCTTAGCGGCTTTAGTTGTCTCTGTAAATGGCCCAAAAAAATTCCCGAGTTTGGCATCAACACATGTCAAATTGTACATTTTTGACAAAAGAAACCAGGAAAGTGCTCAGATATTGCTTCAGACTCCGTGGCAGCTGTGATAGCACGAATTAATTTAATCAGTCTTTAAGGGACCTCGTTCACCGATGTAGGAGATAATCTCAACCAGGTGGCGCTGTTTACGTTCAATACTTCTCGTCAAGAGACAATGTTCTCAGTTGTATCTAATAATCGATATCAAGGTGTATAAATTTGAATTGTTTTGGCAGCAACAAGTGATACTTGTATTCCGTGACTATTTGATAATTAAATTAGTTCTTGTTAATCGGTGAAAAATAAAATTTGCGTTTTGAGAAAAACAAAATCGTTTCTTTTCTATTTCTTCATCAGAGATTTAACTTTCCTCCATCTATCTCCAGCGATGAAAGAAAAACCAATTACATCTTCCGTGTGTTTTGGAGAAAACAAAGGTTTCATGTTACATACCTTTGCGAGGAAAACAAAAGTATCAAGTTACAAAGTTGGCATGAAAAGCTAAATAGTCACGTATTCTTCTTCAACTTATTATTGAATTCAAAATAAAAGAAAATCAACTTAAACACTAGAGTAAAATTTAAAAGCTGTTGTGACAAACAGTAATTGTAAGAGAAAAAGCCCTAGCAAACTACCAAGGTAAATACAAACCGGAAGTGAACCGAGCAGGGGTGTCCACTATTTTTTGTCTCTCGGAGGAATGTTTGCTTCTCTTCATTGGCTAGCACGTCTTGCTTTCACAGGCTTTGAGCTTTAGAATTTAGCATTATTTACAATTTAATTTTTCATTAGTCTGTATCATAAGATCTGACTTGTCGATAATTACATGTGTTGCAGACTCCGTGTCGCCTTAATCGTGGCGCCTTTTCCTCCACAATTAAAATTCAGTGACACTTAAAAGCTTTCAAGAGATGATTTGGAAATTCTTAGTTTCCTTCCAGACAAACTGAATTAAACTGGCAATGCTATCAATGCTCTTCAGCAAATATTCGTTCAGCTTTGCACGCTTCATTCTGAGAATTGAGAAACAATGCCGTGAGTAATTCAGCCATACGGCCACAGTAGTGCTAATTTCACCAATATTTACCTTGTGGCGTCTTGATATGTCAGCAATGGACATGCCTCCGATTATTTCACAAAATCTTGCAATCCACCTGTATGCAATAACTTGTATGAAATAATAAATAAATAAATTTAAAGCGAACAAATTAATTTAACAAACTGGGCTCCTTGCCCATTTCGAATCACTGGATAATCGAATTTTGCATCAGTGACGTGAAACTTTAGCCGTGTAGCCATGTTTAGTTCTCTCCAAGTTTTGATATCGCAATAATTTCTCAGTTACTTTGTATTTCTCGATCAAACGCGTCATTACTCAAGTAGATAAGGAAATCGAAAACAAATGTAATATGATTTCTTCTCTTTTTTGAAGGTCGTTGGAAACATGCCAGTTAACCAGATTAAAACAAGTTCATGACCCCTACTTTGATTGTCACGCATACTTTTTCCTTGACTGATGATAGCTGTACGCTGAATGTAACCAAACGTTTGACTCGCAAGTGATTCTAATGGCCTGTCATTATTGTTTTTCGGTTCAAGCTCAATTTTTACCTTTGCCGAAAATTGTTTTCAAAGTCAACAAAGTAATCAAATTAAGTCGAGCAGCCAATGAAATTGAGCTGATCCCACGGTTATTAAACATTTCACCAACCGAAGCATGAGCGCTTCAAAGTCGCGTTTGTGAGCAGTATATATCACCGAAGAAAAAATTATAACTAAATAACATGTTAAGCGTAAATTTTTCTACAGCAGGATCTGATTCGGTTCCTTTCGCACACCGGATGACGCCACTTTCGATCAGCGCTTAGATGACGTCACAATCTAATATTGCTTGACACGTGATTACCGTAATTTCTGGCAGATTACCCGCGGGTAATGCGTTAATTTTCCAGTAAACTACTGTTGCTGCGGGTAATAGGGTGGTGCGGGTTATCTGATAATTTTTTAATCTTCCCGTAAGTATTTAACAGTAATTATTATAGTACTGACAGAAGATAAAACAAAGATAACAGTCATTAAATATACGCTTGCCACAAACCTGTGTAATGCCTCATTTGTTTAAACGAGAAACACGTCCTATCAACTCTTGTATCGTGCTTTATTTGCTATGAAATTCTTTTAAACGTTGATTGATTATAGCTGATGCAAGTTGGATGAAATCATACAAAAAAAATTCCATACAAACAAATTTTTCGCTACGTGTTTGTGTTTTGATAGTTTTCTTACCTTGTCAATTTCACAGCTAGATTTTTTTTGGCTTAGAAAAATTCTCACCTAAACCTTTTAACGTGTCTTTTATTGTGGAAAACACAAAGCCTAACTGAAACATGATGCCGATGTTTGTCGGCACGCGTGCAGTGAAAAAATAGCATTGACTGTGATAAAAAAAAAATGCTCGACGCATCAGCGAAATATTCCTAGCTAGCGCTGCCTTGCGTTATAGAGTATTTTCCCATTTCAAGCAATTTCTTAGACCCAGTAGAACCTGAGATACCATAAATATCTTGGTGATCTGTTGAATTCATGGCGCCGCATAATTAGTGGAACGTGATAAAAAATATAATTGTCGGCACGAGTGTAAACAAAACACTGACAAGTGAAGAAATAATACAAAAATACTCGACGCATCAGTGGAAAATTTACAGTTAGTACTGCCTTGATTTAAAAAGTATTTTCCTGTTTCAAGCAATTTCTAAGACCAAGTAGATCCCAAGATATTGTTTTTTTGAGAAAATTGCGAGCCAAATTTTTCAAGTCCGTTCAACTCTCAATGAATATCGAAAACAATGGGTGTGAAAATTTACTAATTGCACGCTCCAACAACGAACGCTTCGCATTCTGTTAAGTCTTAAACATCAATACATTGGATATTTAACTTGTAAAATCAAACTTAAGAAAGTAATGCTGAGGAGAGTGCTTTTAACTGCCCTATTGGTGGCCAAGTAGCAGAAACTTTTATCTTATTCCAAATGGACACGAACATGAAAGGCTTAGTCTCGCTCGATCACTTCAAATTTGTGAGTTCTTGAACTATTTAGCATAACTTTCTTTTGTATTTTGGTGCGGGTTATCTGCCAGTGCGGGTAATCTGCTGAATCTTTTTTCTCATTTTGGCAAAAAACGACCGGTGCGGGTAATCTGCCGTGCGGGTAAACTGCCGGAAATTACGGTAAGTTGTTTACTACTTCTTTGCGATCCTCCATTTTGGAAGTGCAAGGACCTTACGCGACTTATTAGTCTGTATAAAACGAAGCTGTAAAGAGTGTTGTAGCGTTCACGTTTATGGTGAATGGTGTCTATTGGAATCTGCGCTCACTAACTAGCAAAACAAACCGCACACACAACACACCACACAGTTAGCAAGGCTCCAACGCTAAATCGAAGCCTCGAGTACGTGAGCGCTTGTTTCAGCCAGGTCAGCTTGCTAACTGTAGTATCTGTGCACACAGCTCTTGCATAAAGCATTTGAAGTTGAACTGAGTTATTGAAAAGTTATCTTGTTGTGAAGGCTGATCAATTTGACGAACTGAAGGAAGAGCTGACTTGAGTGAGAAACATTTAAAGGTAAGATAAAACTGAACTTATTAGCCTATCAATTGCAAGTTTATAGTTTAAATGATGATTTCGCTGATGAAATATCGAGCCTCCGTGGGTTTGTACAATATTTTCTTAAAAGCCAAAGAATTTTCACATTGTGTGAAGGGGCAGTTTTGGTCGACTTTGTTGTTTATGTTCTATCTGGAGGCGATATACCTACCTGCATTACAGAGACAAGTATGTTTATGGCAAATGAATTATTACGCTGGGCTTTGGTTGACCCAAATGTGGCTGTAGCGCTTTTACTTTCTGCTGCTGATTAGATTAGCCAACGATGTTGAAACGAATCCTGGACCTGTCTTTTTTATGGAGTCATCAGAAACAGTTCAAAGTAATAGAATGTCATCAGAAATCAACCAAACGTGTGATAGTCCGTCCATGTTAGTTTTAGCATTCAGATTAGCTCAGATGGGATTAAGACCATTAGATGTTGGTGGTGCAGGAGACTGTGTTTTTAGAGCAGTTTCACATCAGTTATATGGCACTGCAGCTTATCACTTACAGGTATGCGCAGTTGGGATTGAGCATTTGAGATATCACCCTGAATCGTTTATTGAAAGCAACATTGAATACTCATGGTTGGAATATTTAAATAACATGTCTAGACAGGGAACTTGGTGTGACAATCTCATTATACAAGCAGTTGCTAATGCATTAAACTGTGCAATTTATATCACAGAAAGCGCTGAGAACTTTGCAGAGAGTAATGTGATAAATCCCGTCAACATGCAGGGAAGACCCAGAATGATTTATATAGGTCATTTAGATGAAATTCATTATGTTTCAACTACTCCAATAGAGAATGAAGAATTAAATATACTACAAAGACATCAGAGTGAAACACAGGAGGAAACTACATTACTAAATGATAGAAATCAAGCATGCATCACACAGATTGTCAGTCCAGTGAACCAAAAATCTCTGGACAGTTCTGTTACCAGTGACCCTCTGGAAAAGCGAAGAGCATTCATGAGACAATATATGAAAGAGAAAAGGGCTAATAGGCAATTCAGAGTTAGCGAGAATAAGAAGAAACAACAGAAATGAAAAGAAAATCTTGAAAAATCACGGGAATGTCAAAGGCAAGCTTCAAAAACCTATAAAATAACAAATCCTGTTGAAGTCAAGCAGATGGACAAACAAACAAAAGCGAAAAGACGGGAATGTAATCTGGAGAAAGTAAAGAATGCCAAAGGCAAGATTTTCTAAAATATAAAGAAGCAAATCCAGAGAAAGTCAAACAAATGGACAAACAAACAAAAACAAAAAGACGAGAATGTAATCTAGAAAAAGTGAAAGAATGCCAAAGAAGAGATTTTCTAAAACATAAAGAAGCAAATCCAGAGAAAGTCAAACATATACAGAAACAAGCAAAAACAAAAAGACGAGCAAGCAATCTAGAGAAAGTGAAAGAATGCCAAAGACGAGATTTTAAAAAGTATAAACATGCAAATCCAGACAAAGTTCAACTAAACAACAAGAGAAACAAAGCTCGGTTCCAAAATATGATGGATAGTACACAGAATGGAATTAACACTGTAAACAAGAGTCACGACCCTGGACAGAATAGAAAAAGGTCAAAAGATTCTAGTGGCATAAATCATTTCCAACAAGAGGCTACATGTACAAAAAGAAAAAGAAATGATCTTCAGGAAACTAAAGAGCAGACTTGCCACAGCAAAGAATCTGTCCACATTTTGACAATGTTCGAACTGATTGAAACATTTCGTAGGAATATCAAATGTGGCCCAGAATATATCGGCACTTCCTGTGATCAGTTATGGTACAGATCATCTGTGACAAAATGTAATCCAAATCTTTATAAAATATGCCCTCAAAATATTCTTAAATTATGCCTGACTGGAATTAAGAGTATAAATAACACCGAGTGGATTTGTTCAACATGTCATTCTAACCTTAAAGATGGTAAATTACCAAGTTGTGCAAAAGCCAACAAAATGATATTTCCCAATAAACCAGAAATACTAATCTGACTGTTCTTGAAGAAAGGCTCATATCACCACGCATACCATTTATGCAGATTAGGGAATTACCTACTGGTGGTCAGTTGAGTATTCATGGGAATGTTATCAATGTACCAGCTGATGTTAATTCGACTGTAAATGTTCTACCAAGACCAGTTAATGAATCACAGACCATTCCAATAAAGCTAAAGAGACGTCTTAGTTACAAACATTACTATCAGTTTCAGAGCATCAGACCTAGCAAAGTATTAGAAACTGCAAAATATTTAGTTCAGACAAGCAAATTATTTCAGAATGAAGGTGTACAAGTTGCTGATAGATGGTTGAATACACTGAATGGAAATGGTGGGGAGATGTCACAATTTATTGAAGGGCAAAATGTGAAAAGCTCAAATACAGCTGAAGATATTTATAAAAATGGAAAGAACCAGGGTGAACAGAATATGTTTGCAGAGAAAGGCAATTCCAATGACGACAGTGAAAGTGACAGTGATGAAAACTGGTGTGAAGAAACAGAATGCCCTTCAGGAATTATGGACACTAACATTTTTCATAAACTGAAGAAATTACAAATCAAACAGATTCAAGACAGTGCATCACTTTCTCTTCGCAAGTGCAAAAGAAAAGGTAAAAAGTATACAGCCGGTGATTTGAAATCAGCTGGATCTTGGGAAAAGTTGATACACCTCGATGAAGGCTTCAGAGTATTTAGAAATCTAAGGGGGTCCCCTCCGTACTTTGAGAGATGCAAAAAGGACTTATTTGCAATGATTTGTCAACCTGATAAGCCTACGTGGTTCTGTTCATTTTCAGCAGCAGAGACCAGATGGACACATTTGCTTCAGACATTAGGGTGGCTTGTTGATGAAAAAAATTATACTGACAAAGAAATCCAAGTTATGATGGGGCAAAAAAAATCAGACTTAATTAAAAGTGATCCTGTCACTTGTGCTAGAAACTTTGAACACATGGTGCAGTTGTTTCTTCGTGACATTTTGAAAAGTGCACTGAAGCCTATTGGTGAAGTAATTGATTTTTTCTATAGGGTTGAATTCCAACAACGTGGTTCTCCACACATACATTCTTTATTCTGGGTGAAAGAGGCTCCTCAATATGGAAAAAATTCAAATGATGATATTGCTAAATTCGTTGATAGGTATGTTGCATGTAAGGCAGATTCAGAAAAACTGGGTGATTTGGTTAATTTACAGAGACACCAACACTCAAAATCGTGCAAAAACCAGGGTCATAAGATTTGCAGATTCAATTTTCCATTACCACCAGTGCCAAGAACAATGATTTTAGAACCTCTTAGTGAAAACACTTTAAATGAAAATGAAGAGGGTTTAGTGAAGAAAAATTGTGAAAAAATAAAAGACTTATTAGACAATTTAAAATATGACAATGAAATGAATTTTGGAGAATTTCTCCAGAAACTGGGTTTCACAGAGCAACAATATATCACGGCCGTGAGATATTCACTGAAGCATGACACACTTCTGCTAAAAAGATCTCCATCTGAAATAAGAATCAATAATTACAACTCTGATTTATTGAAAGCTTGGCAAGCTAACATGGATATATAGTTTATCTTGGATCCTTATGCTTGTGCTGTTTACATTTTGTCATATATTACTAAAGGACAAAGAGGAATGAGCAAATTACTAAGAAAAGCATCTGAGGAAGCAAGCTCTGGTAATAAAGACATTATAAACAAAGTCAGACACATTGGAAACAAATTTCTCAATGCTGTTGAGATCAGTGCACAAGAAGCAGTGTATTTGGTTTTGCAAATGCCTTTTAAGAAGGTCATCTCGTGAATTCCAGTTTATTAACACATCCAACCCTGAGGAAAGAACATTCCTACTAAAATTAATGGATAAGCTTCAAGAACTACCTGATAGCTCTGAAGATATTGAATCAGACAACTTCATCAAAAGATACCAAAGACTACCAAAACAATTAGAAGAATTGTGTCTGGCTGATTTTGTAGCGTGGTATAACTGTGTCAAGCAAAATAAAAGTCAGGTACAACATGTGGGTCAAATTAAAATGTCTACTTCCGATGATTGCTTACCTGAGAATGATTTTGATGATAATGTTGATGATGATCTCACCAATGATAAGACAGAAATATGTGAAGAATATGAACTAAAAGGTGGATTGAAACTAGTTAAAAGACAAAAATCTAAAATTATTCGTTCAGTAAGATTTAACAAAAATAAGGACCATGAGAACTATAGCAGAGAACAGTTAATGCTGTACACTCCTTGGAGGAATGAAAACAAAGATCTTATCCAAAACTGCGAAAGTTACCAAGAGAGATATGAACAACTTAAGAACACAATAGTTCAGAACAGACAGCAATATGATTGTAATGCAGAAGTGCTTGATGATGCAATAGAAAACATTGAAAATGATGAAGTGAAAGAATTTGTAGATGTGGCCCCAAATACTCAACATAGAGACAAACAAGACCGAGAGATAGGAGCAAAACCGAGTCTGTTATTTGGATGCCTTGATCCAAGCACAGATAAACAACACTATCAATATGATTTAATGGATGATATTGGCATCTTTCCAAGAGTGAATGAGGATGAAGATCTTGTAGTAAAACGCATGACTGATGATGATTTTAGGAAACCTGTTCGTTCACTTAATGTAAAGCAAATGGAATTCTTCTATCATGTGTTGAAATCCATCAAAACTAGTGATGAAGCACTTAGACTTTTTTTAAGTGGTGGGGCTGCCGTTGGCAAAACTACAGTTACTAATGCTTTATATGAAGCTTTTATCAGGTACTTAAATAGTGTTCCAGGTGAAAACCCTGATGACGTTAAAGTACTTAAAGTAGCACCAACAGGAAAAGCAACATTTAATATCAGTGGTAACACTCTTCACTCTGCATTTAAAATACCTGCTAATCGAGGTTTTGAGTATTGTACACTTGACAGACACAGACTTAACACTATTAGAGCACAGCTGAGAAAACTTCAGGTCATTTTCATAGATGAGATTAGTATGGTAGGCAGTGGCATGTTCACGTTCTTGAATTTACGCTTACAGCAGATCATGGGTACACCAAAACCATTTGGAGGAGTTAATTTGATCACTGTTGGTGACCTGTTTCAGTTAAAGCCAGTTTTTGACAAGTGGATTTTTGAGAATTCAGGAAGTGCCTACAGTGCATTAGCCACAAATATTTGGCAAGAACATTTTAAGATGTATGAATTGTCAGAAATTATGAGACAGAAAGATGACAAAGAATTTGCAGAGCTTTTAAATCGCCTTAGAGAAGGAGCAAGATATTGAGGTCCTAAAAGGAAGGATTTTAAAAGTAAAGCCAGGAGAATGTGATTATCCCATGAACATCACTCACTTGTTTAGTACTAACCAAGCAGTAGACAGTCACAATGTTAAAATATTTAACAACTCCAAAAACCAAAAAGTTAATATTTGCGCAGTTGACATTGTAATTGGAGATCTGTCCGATGAGCTAAAGGAAAGATTGAAACAAAAAATCCCAAATGATCCAACCAAAACCATGGGATTATTTTCTGTTTGTTCTGTCCATATCACAACAAAGTATGACCTAACAACAAATGTGTCTGTCCTTGATGGTATGACTAATGGAGCAGAATGTACAGTTGAAAAATTGATTACAGAGTACCGGACTCTACTAGACCAAGTATTATATGGGTAATGTTTCAGGATCCTAAGATCGGTCATCACTGGTGAAGAGAATAATTTATTTATTATTCTCATTTGTATAATGTACAAATACAAAGCACCTGGACACCAATCTTAAATCACAAGGCAATTTAGATTGTACAAAAGAAATCAAGTTCAAGTTCTTCGTAGACAATTCCCTTTACGACCAGCTGCGGCCAAAACAATACATCGTTGTCAAGGTGACACGCTTAATGAAGCAGTTGTTGATTTACCAGCTTCAACGAGAGAACACGTGCATTATGTTGGTTTAAGCAGACTTCGGAATCTTTCCAGTTTGTATATCTTAAACTTAAATGAGAAAAAGATAACTGTGAGCAAGAAAGTTGCAGCTGAAATGTCTAGATTAAGATCAGAGGCATCTTTAAAACCATGCATTTCCTTTCTTTATGACGCACCAAGTAACAAAAGCAACTTCAAAATTTTGTTCCTAAATGTGAGATCTTTACATCTCCATATTGAAGATGTAGCATGTGATTATAGTGTACAAGCAGCACATGTGAATGTATTCGTTGAGACAGCTTTATGTTCAAGGGACAGTGATGAGACATATGACATGGCTAATATTCGCCTCTACAGAAATGACTATGATCCACAGAACAATACTAGAACACCGTATGGATCAGCTGTGTATATCAGAAATGATGTAGAGTGCACCTGTGACCCCTTTAGATTAAACTACAACAATACAGAAATGACTGTTGTTATTATCAATTTACCTGGTTGTAACAAGATACATATTGTTGGGATATATCGATCTAAATCAAAAGTTTTATTTTCTAAATTAATTGAAGCGCTAGAACACTTACATCGGACTATTCTTCGAGAACCACAGACTCCAGTCATAATTTTAAGAGACTTAAATGTCAATTTTATGGAACCTACCTCTGAACAGAAAGCTCTTGTGGGATATATGATCAAGCAAAAGGGTTACACTCAGCTGATAAAACAGTACACGACAGATTATAAAACTCAGATAGACCACATATACACTAATATTCCACAACAAGTTCAAAGTTCTGGTACATTAGAGTCATATTATAGTGATCATAAGCCCATTTTTGTTTGTCTAAATGTAAGCAGCTAGAGCACATTGTTTTCTGTTGTTAGTTATTTTGTCAGGATATGTAGGAATGATTTTATTGTTGGCTAAATCTTTTTGTTTTGTTGACTTTGCTTGAGCACAAGTTTCTTATTTTCATATTTGGGTTTGCTTTTTAATAGCATTAACCATATGTATACCGATGTAGTTTACAGATATACAAAAGATTAAGTAAAAATTATAGAGGAGAAAAATATACGATGAACCAAATAAAATGTGTTGTTTCTCGGTGGAAACATGACCTCACTTCTAAGAGTGAGGTCATTGTGTGCTGTGGTGAGGAAGTGACTCCTCACTACCTGTAGTCAAGATGCAGGCCATCAGAGTTGAAATGTAAGTTAGTCATGTATTTTGAGGGCTTGGGAATTTATTTGAACTTGATTTAAGTTAGTATTAGAGCAGCAAAGTATATTTTACCAATGTTAACTGCTCACTGATTGTTTTTGTTACACATTATTTTGCAGACTGCTGTTTGAGTACAATATGCCTAAATGTTCATGATTCTGAATGGTAATACATTACCAAGACACTGAAAGCACTGAAACTACAACTCTTCATTGTATCACCTCATTCAAGACACTACAAAGAACAGTAATGTGCATTTAAGTTTGTACATGATTGCATTTTCTATACATGCATGCTCCATACAACATGCTATGGTATGCACAAGCTCAACCAATAATGGATGTTACTCTAAATATGCTGCTAAAGACACCTTCCAGAAATCACTCTGCATGGTCTACATTTCTATTGTTAAAGAGGAGTGAGGAACGATTAGGGATGTCACTCTGTATGATCTACATTTCTATTACTAAAGAATTCGAGAAAAAATTATGGATGTCACTTTAATACGCTGTTTAAGTCATCTGGAAAAGATCTATGTAAATCAGAAACAACTTGCCATCATCATCTGCTTTCTCTCAAAGCAAGAACGACCACAAATGGTACTCTGAATATATATGCCCATCTACGAGTATGGAAAGTCACTTGGGTGGTCTTCTTAACGCAGTAAAAAGACACCAAAGAGGTTACTCAAAAGCAATGCCAAAGTATATATACACTGCTAAAGCTGTACATCTCGTACACAATTCAAGATAACCAAGTTACTGTCATATATGTAGCTAAAATAAATAAATAACCTTTATTTACCGTCGGTGTGTTTAAAAAGAATAAATTCAATGTCAGGAACAAATGAATCAAATCAAACAACAAGGTTAAAAACCCCAACTGGAGGAAGGCAAACCAGTTAACTATTTACGAGCTTGGCCAAGGTGTTGAACTTGGGTCTGCCTGAGCTAATCAGCCATGCTGATTTATTTGAGATAATTATTTGTTGTGGGCTGTACAGTCCAAGAACTGTTGCTGGACATAATGGTTTATGTGTCATTTGTAAACAACAAGGCATAGCATTTGTAGTATTGCAATCGGCAGAAATTGCCAATAATGGGGCCTGCTAGGAACACTGGGATGTTGAGATGCGTGAAAGCATGGCAATTATCCATGACAGTTGTTGTTCTTGCTGTTTATCCATTAAAAGATTAAGATTAAGAAATACAAGTTTGCATTGAAAAAAGTGATTTCGAGTTATTTTTCTCTGATAAGTGCACACACTCACAATGATAACATTACATGAATGACTAAAATCAAGGTTTCTACAGTATACACCCATGTTTGTCAAGGGGCAAAGCCCAAGATGTCTTTGGGATCACTACTCGTCACCTATGTAGATGACTGGATTACAACTGCTGTACATTACCGAGCTGACATTAAAGGGCATAACCCATAAAAACCGGTGTTGTATGCTTGTTGGGCTCTTAACGTTATGGGTGAACTTGCCTGCTGTTGACACAATTCACTCAAACCAACAAGTTAAGAGTCACTAGATACAGACAAAGGATGACTCAAAGCTTAATGACAGTCCTGCATTACACTCTGCACTATCTGAGATTGTCTCACTAGTTTATTTCAAAACTGAAGTTATAAAATAACAAATATTCAGCGGACAAAGTTTGAACAAAAATCTATTGTCACTTTTATTTCAGAGGAATTACCTTAAAACAAGCTGCCATCGATATTTTCCCTGATCAACAAATTAATTAACCAGAAGTTTTAACAACCATTTAATTTGAGTTATCTGGATTTACAGTTTCATTCTCGTTGCAACATTCACATCTACATAAAACTATTAACTTTTTGCCCAAGAGATGTCTAATGATACATACACCTGAAAGACAACGGAACTGCAGAAAAAGTTAACAGACGATTGACCAAACTCTAATTTGCATAATCTTATCCCCTTACTATGCCTTTAACCTGCTTAAATACCCAATTCATGAGTTAATAATGTTTTACCTGTATTGAGATTCATGTCACATACATCTCCTGCTAGTGATGGTAAGTAAACTGTTTGACAAGAAACCTCAGAGCTCTGAGAAAAGAGTCAGAATACAATAATCATGTAGTTAGCAAAATTTTTGTAACATCATATATCTGACCGTCTTCACAAAAACTTGACCCCAAAGGGCTCAAAGACAGTCCCACGGGCCTAAACCACCCTCCTTGCTAGGCAATTGGCCTATCACGTATCCCCGTGGCATGTACCTCTTATCCAGCATGGTCCCCTGTCAACATGGGAACCTCAAGCAATGTTCAACAACTGAGCAAAGTGCCCAGCCACACAGTCAAAATCAATGTCATTTATTACTGAATATTCTGGTCTAGCTATGTTAAGGCACCCTCCTCTCCCCCTTGGTTTTGATGGCTGGCCGCCACCAAACCACCAGCAGATAGGGCAATGCCTAGGCCATGTTCCCAGCTAAGCTTTGATGGATCCCCTACCCCCTCCCCCACCCCAGGTTTACAACAGTCAGCTAGGCTTTGCATCGAAGACCAAGCTGAAACCTAACAGGCCATTTTGCAAAATTGCACAGATATACATGTAAATTTACACGTGTTAAAGTACACTATTTTGGAATAAAACCAATAAAATGAACATAGGTAAGAGTAAACCCAGGAATAACTATTAGTTCATGTGGTGTAACAATGAGGGCAAGTGCAGAACTGTGTTTTTTTTTGGTGACTGAAATTTTCAAAACCAGAGCAAAGAATGTCCGTCAGTCAATGGTGTTTTTTCAGTCTGGTATATTGAACTTTTGGTCAGTTTGCTTTGATGTTATTAGCTGTAAGGAACTTGTAAAGTTCATCAGTTGGTCAGTTCTATATCTCTAGTACATGTAAGTTTCAATCTATCTATTGTAACCCAAGCTAAGTCATTCTGTTGTTTATCTCATGAATTATTAATTTGTTTGTAAAATGCTGGCAGTTGTTGACATCTGTTGAAAGACATTTGTAGTTATTAAAATCCATGTCACAAAATAGTAGCTTAAGCTAAGTGTGTAATATCGACCAATAATGGAACTCAATTTGACAACTGTCCAAAACAGTAGTACAGCTGTTTAGTTTGCAATTAATAATTTTGCACCTGATAAGTATATTAACAACAAGTGGATACATATAGATTATTACATGTTAAGAGTCTGATATTGTTTCTGACTTGGAAAAAAGTATTCTCCAAGTTGTAGGTGTGGATTGGACATTCACTTTATCCTTCCTTTGCTCCTTCACTTTCTGTTAGACTTTTTGTGAATCTGCTGACCAATGTGTGAGGGCTTTTGCAGTCTTGGCAAAGTCCAAGTTAAATTCAACATGGAGGTGAAACGATCTACTCACCAAGTGATTAGTTTAAATTTTATCGACAATATTCCTCGTTGGTTCCTTGCATTTCTCTTTTTCTCTCCTTTTCAGTGCAGAGTGCACTATTGGGATGGTTTGGGGGTTGATGTCCACTAAAGCACTATGGCAATATGGTACTATGGCCATAAGGTGTAAACTTTAATGTTTGTTTAATTAATTAATTTCAATTAATTAATAAGGCTTGCAGTAAGGGGGGTAGCATGGGGAAGGTCCTTGTGAGCACTATGTAACATGAGTGTGTACCTACACTACTTCTTTGGTCGCTTCCAAAAGCTATATATTTGTTTCAGGAAACCTCTTGCTCTCCTTGTGGTACTTTTCTCTTTAGAACAAAAGCAATATTTGCTCTAAACACATGCGCAGACTAATAAGCGTTAATGTCAACTATATATCAGGTGGAAGATACATTTCATACAAGATCACACACTAACGTTGAGCACTTTTCCTTGTGGTATAACCCAAACAAGTCATATGCATGCGTTCTAGCATTGATACAAGAATGCTACTGTGACTGCGTCTTCACATTGGGCTGTCACCTTGTAGTGGTGGTGAGGCTTGGGTGTCTCAATGACCCTAGGAGCTGTGCTGGCTGTGACTATAGTCCCTGGCAGGTCTAACCATGCCGGATTGGTCGAGGGGTAGAGACCAGACAAAGAACAGCCCCTGGTCCTTCAGGTTGGGGGTTGGGCGGTGGGTCAATCACCCGCCCCCTTAAAACAAAGCAGATTACAGAAACCTTAAACACTCGAAGGCAACCTTCTCTTGGGGCTAATGTGGTACCTTGCTTAGGTAGACAAAGTATGACGCCCTTGAGCCAAAGCCGAGAGGATGCTCAGGAGCTGAACAAACCACTAAAAGACAGCAGAGAGAGAAAGGGAAAAAGCTGGATGGAAGAAGTGGAGTGAGGTACAAATCGCAGCGGCTGACAGAGCTGGTTGGCGGGATTGTGTTGAGGCCTTATGTGCCACATGGCACAAAGAAGATAGGTAACAGGTAACTGTGACTGTGTGTCTTTTGGAACTATACCTTACTTGTTTCAAGAAATGTCGTCCAATGTTTCCACACCACACTAGTGCATTTATTTCATCCTCTAATTGTCTCTATCAAACAGACCAAAATGTTCATACCCGCAACTGAAACTTTCCCAAGTAAGTGGCATTAAAACTTGTCAAATTGTACAAAGAAACCCAGGAAACTGCTCAAATATTGCTGCAGACTCCTTGGCACCTACTGAAAGCATAAATTTTATCAGTCTCTGAGGGGAAATGAAATTCATTAGCATAAACATTTTCAATACGAATTGTTCAAAACTGCATTTAAAATTGACTTATTCATCATTTATGGTTAACTAGATGACTTTATCTACTAGATGACCGCATTGATCTCTCCTGGTTATATGTTATTCAAGCAAACCTGGTTTTACATACATGAAGTGCCAACAGCAAATCGCAATGCACGTAATGCATTATAGGTTGATTTTTGAAGAATACTTTACATGGCAAGTATGGGAAAGATTACCACTTCTGCTTTATGAGTTACCTATCAAATTTGGCTCAAACTGTTATGAGTTCAGGCCCCGGTTGTTCAAAGGCTGGATAACACTATCCACTGGAGACTGATTTATCCAGTGGATAGCCTTATCCACCTTTCAAAAGGCCAGGGCTCAACATTAAAAAAATTCTTGAGTCACCATTAATATTTTGAAAATCAAGTAGGAGTTTTATTCAGACTAGTGAGACAATCACAGATAGTGCAGAGCGCAGTTGATAGCTCTGGCATGGTAGTCCCTGCTCGGTTTACTTCCGGTTTGTGTCTACCTGGGTAGTCTGCTAGGGCTTTTCCCCTTAGCGATGTGTTTGTTTCAAGGTTGTATTTTCATTCAAGTTCCAAAAATTACGTACAAATTACCACTGGTGTTTTACATTGATTTTCGTTCATTTTAAATTCAATAACACTTTCAAGCAGCAAACATGACAATTTAGCTCTTCATGCCAACTTTGCAACTTGATACTTTTGTTTTCCTCACAAAGGCACATAATATGAAACCCTTGTTTTCTCCAAAACACACTGAAGATGTGCTTATTTTTTGGAGATAAATGAAAGAAAGTTAAATATCTGATGTAATGATGAAGAAACGGAACAGAAACGATGTTGTTTTACTAAAAATGCAAATTTCCTTATCACCAATGAACAAGAACTAATTTAATTATCAGATAGTCACGAAATACCACATTCTTTTTCTGTTGCCACCTTTGTTGTTAACAATAAAACAATTCAAAATTAACACACAACAATATTGTTGGCTGAGAAGCGTTTCAACGAAAAGTATTGAAGATAAACAACGCTACTTGGCCGATATGAGTGAGTCTCCTCAAAGACCAATTAAATTAATTTGCACTTTCATTAGGTGCCACGGAGTCTGCAGCAACATTTGAGCACTTTCCTGGTTTCTTTTGTCACAAATTTACAATTTGCGGAGTATTAAAGCCACTAACTTGGGAACTTTCTGGTCTGTCTTACAGACACAATGAAGGCAAGAAATTAACAAGCTGCTAAGGAGAAGCAATGCATTTGAACCCTGACAAACACACTATTGTAGATTGAATTTGTTGAACCAACCTGTGTGTTATTCTAAAAGCTACACAGCCAAAGTAACGTTTCACTTTTGAAATAAAAAAGGGATAATTGGCGCTACCTGAAACATAACTGCGGTCCTTGGTCACATGACACGACATATAAAATACCGCATGGAAAGATATTGTATAACACTAACGATACTAGAGCGCATGCGTCTTACATGTTGAGTTCTACCCTAAGGAAAACCACTCAACATTTGAGCGCGATTTCGTATGCAATGTATCCTCCACCTAATATAGAAGCCACAAGTGCTAACTTATCTACGCATGCATTTAGAGCAAATTAGTTTTGTTCTAAAGAGAATGGTACCACAAGGAGAGCAAGGGGTTACCTGAAACAAATATATAGCTTTGCGATGTTCACACCTAACTGACGGCGATGGAACATGTTTTACGTAGAGTACACATGAACCTTTCCCACCCCACCCCCACCACTTCCTTGCCTCTAGACTAATTAATTAATTGAAATTAATTAATTAAACAAACATTAAAGTTTTACACCTTAAGCCCTGGCCAAATGATCGCAACATGTCAATGCAACATATTGCAACACTGTTGGGCGCAACATATTGCGTGCATTTGGCCACCATGTTGCGATGTGTCGTGACATGTTGGGTGTTGTTGGCTCAAGTTTGAAAATGGTCAAAGTTCAGACAACACCCAACATGTCGCAACATGTCACAACACGGTGGCCAAACACGCGCAACATGTTGCGCCCAACAATGTTGCAATATGTTGCGTTGGCATGTTGCAATCGTTTGGCCGGGGCTTTAGCACCATAGGGCCATAGTGCCATAGCACCATAGCGACATCGCAGCTTAGTGCCTTAGCGGCACACAGCCCCCAAAACCATCCCAATAGTGCACTCTGGACTAAAAAGGACTCTATGCATAAAATCTGTAAAGAAAAAATTTCCAAGACTTTTTTGGCCGCTAATTCTGTATACATACCTAATGTCTGCTGACGTAATTACAAAGGATCCATGCATTACTAATTTATATGAGACACAATCCTTGGGCATACATGATGTACTCAATGCTCAAGGGTTTGCAATACATTAGAGGGTGATTTCAAACATGGTTAGCCATCCGGAAGTTTATCGATATAAGAGAATCCTTTACAGCAAAGCAAAAGCATGGATTTACTCCTTTTCTTTATACTGTGTGTTTCTGAAAGGTTATGTCTGAGAAAATAACCGTTATTGATCATCAAAACAGAGAAATGTAGTTGCCATTTACATGTCCACCAAACCAGAATTTGTGGTCGCCAAACATGAAATGTTAGCTGCATTGGCAACAATATCAGTCGCAATTTTAAGCCCTTTGACAATGTATCTTGCCAAATTTTATGGATGACCAATAACTTCAAAAGAAAGAGTGAAAATGTGTCGGTGAAATGTTCAGACGTCATGTCCAATCAATTTGAAATTGGTCAGACATATTCAAAATTAGGTCGGACAATGTCCGATGACCAACTGTCATTTCCAGTACTGGATAACTGAGATTCCATGAACCAATCAGAAAGGTTGAAATGCATTACACAAGGTTGAGAATTCAATAAGTTATACAGGCCAGAACTACTCAAGATTAAAAGACTGTCACAGTACCTTCAAAGAGACTTGAAATATATTGCAAAGACTTTTCACAATTTGTTCGTCTGTGACATTCAACTACAAAAATAAAATAACAGCAAACATTCCATTACAGGATATCTATTTATTCCACAGTAAGACGAAATGAACTATTACTGGTAGTAGTAATTAACTGAGCAATCAATCAAGCATACATGTATACCACATGATTATACATACATGTAATAAGTAGACACCAGGAACCCGTTTCTTGAAAGGCCCGGAAACTTTTTGGGCCTGGAAAGCCATAACAAAATCTCAAACCTTACGATTACAGAGCTGTTTTATTCACATATTCTTAATGTGAACAGAGGTTCTCTTCATACAAGACGTTTCAGGCCTATACACTTCTCCATTTTTAGATGCAGATGAACTAAAAATGGCTTTACGGGCCCGAAAAGTTTCCGGGGCTTTCGAGAAACGGGCCTCAGGAGTCACTCCTAGGCAGTACTCCACTTAACCCTTAAAGTGCCTATGAAGTGAAAAATAATTGCTGCTTATTTGAAAGGTTTTTCAAAGTAAAGAAGAGTGGCCTTTTCCTTTCTGGAATATCTTTTTTTGTTTTAGAGATATTACATTTTAATTTGTATCATGCAAATGAGGAAAGTGATGACGTCATAGGTGTTTCTACTATAACAGTTCAACACTCAATATCCCTAGTTCTAAATATTACAGCAGTGTTCTTTAAACTTGGCACCAGAAATGTACATTACTAAGGAAACAAAATGACACCCGTTGTGTTGTCGCCATGACAACAGTTATGCAGCTGGATCTGTTTTAATTAAAACTAGAATTCCCAGAATTTATCTTAAACAAGGATCATCCACTCCCAACAATCTAATGGGGAGAGTTAAGACAATTTGAGAACCATGCGTGTTCCGAGCAAGACCCTCTGTCCCACTTCAAAGGGTTAAAATGAGCATATTTGTTTTTCACAGAAAGAGACTGGAGACAAGAGTGTTGCCATGGCAACAACACAGAAGGTGTCATTCTGTTTCTTTTGTGATGCACGTTTCTGGTGCCAAGTTGGAAGAACACTGCTACAATATTTCTAGAGATATTCTCAATTCAGTGTTTTGCTGTTTAAGTGGAACTAATTATGACACCATCTCTAAAACAAACTAGTGAGACAATCTCAGATAGTGCAGAGTGTAATTTACGGCTCTGATACAGTAGTCACACAGGTATCACCCCTGCCGTTCTCTCCCTTGGTAGTCAACTAGGCCTTTTCCCCTTTGCAGAATATGAACGGACAAAAACTTGGTAAGACATAATCTTAGCAGTGTGTGTTTCATGTTTGTGTTTTCTTTCAAGGTCCAAAGATAACTTACAATTACTGTTTATCAAGACGGTTTTAAATTTATCGTGGTATTTCATGTTGAGTTTCGTTCATTTTGTAGCAAATGTGACAATTTTACTTTTCACGCCAGTGTTTGTAATTTGATACTTTTGTTTTCCTTGCCAATGTATGCAACAAGATACCTTTGTTTCCACGAAAATATAAGAAAGATGTCTATTTTTTTACTCACTGCTGGAGAAAAATGGAATATAAAAGTTAAATATCTGCTGAAAAGTCGAAGAGGAACAATTTTATTTTATTCAAAACGCAAATTTTCATTTCACCGATAAACAAGAACTAATCTTACTATCAAATACTCACGTCAAGTCACAGAATAGTGCATTCTTATTCTGTTGCCAGCTTTGGTGTTAACAATAAAACCACATCAAACTAATACACAATGCTATCAAGTAGTACCACTGAGGAACGTTTCAACAAGAAGAATTGAAGGCAGAGATCTTTACCTGACCGAAATTATATCCCACATTGGTTAGCAAGTCACCTCATCGACTGATAAAATCAATTGGCAGATTCAGTAAGTGCCACAGAGTCTGCCGCAATAATGACGACGTTTCTTTTGTCACAAATTTACTAGTTTTACATGTGATTAACGCAGGAAAGTTTCGGCTGAATATGAACTTTTGGCTCTCTTTCATAGAAAAAAAACAAACGAACTGCCAAGGAGATTATGCCATATGTTTCCAGTCTTTATTTGAAAACTGGAAAACACACAACAGACGACATTTCTTGAATTGAGCTACGGAAGATTCCAGAAGATACGAAGTCACACTAGCGTTCTTTGCAACAAAAAAAGGAGAACTGACGTTACCTGATCCTGAAATATAGCTGCTATCCCTGGCCAAAACGAGAGTGTGGTGTCACTCATTACAAAAAAAAAAACGTGCATCTGAACTCGAGAATTTATCACACTAGTAATGCTAGAATGCATGCGTCTTACATGTTATGTTCTACCACAAGGAAAAGAACTCAACGTTCGTGGGTAGTCCCATGTGAAATGTATCTTTCACCTAACATACAGTCGACTTTGGAGCTAACTAATCTGTGCGTGCGTTTAGAGCAAATTGCTTTTGTTCTTAAGAGAATAGCACCACAAGGATGGCATGAGATTTGCAAAACCATATATATATTTCTGTCATGTTATCAAAGAAGTAACGTAAGTATGACACGTTTTGCGTAATGCACATGGGCACCTACAACTACCCCACCCAGCACCCCTTCCCACAAGGCTAATCGACTAATTGAAATTAATTAATTAAACAAACATTAAAGTTTACACCTTATTGTGTTGTTGCATTAGTGACTTATTGGATGGCAAGAGATTTTTGGAAACATATATAGGTTCGTGATGTTATCATAGAAGTAACATAAGTATGATATGTTTTACATAGTAAACAGAGGTACCTACCCCACCCCCTTACCATGATGCTAATTAATTAATTGAAATTAATTAATTCAACAAATACTAAAGTTTACACCTTACTGTGTTAGTGTTAGTGAATTAGTGCCTTAGTGCCCCCTAAACCATCCCAGTAGTGCACCCTGCACTAAAAAGGAAAATGCCATTCTTCTTTACTTTGAAAAGCCTTTCAAATAAGCAGCAATTATTTTTTACTTCATTGGCACTTTAATCTGTTAAGCGTAGACCAATGCGCACGTGGCATGATGGACAAAAAATCACTGACAGTGACTGTCTCAATGAAGTATGTAGTATTTCTATCTGGAGTTCTCATGTCTGAGATTTTTCACTGAATTTGCTACGTTATTAATTATTTTCATCCAAATTTGGTTTTTTCTTTGAACGTTTCCACTGAAGGGTAGTTGAGGATGCGTAGCTTTACATTTGGTGCTTAATTGACCCATTTTGGGGGTCAAATTTACTACAACTAACGAAGAGTAATTACAACATGTATGGCAACAAACCAGTAAGAAGGTGTACTACAGAGGAAGTTTGCATTTGTTGAGTATGTTCCTGAGGATAGCAACATCTCTGACTTTGAGGGGGAAGAAGGAGTTGATAACACACTGTATCAAGTCTACAATGGTCCCCAGTGGATCAGACTATTCTTTGGCTAGTAGTTTATCTGATAGCATGTTTAATCAGCCTTTTTGTGATATATGACAAGGTAAAAGTAAAGTACACATGTGAAGCAAGTGGCCCATCAGGCCAGTGCCTATCTCTGGTTTCTGTCGCATGATAAGTCATAGGTAGAAACCCAGAATTTTAACAAACATTTTCTTAAAATAGCTTCAAAATTTCTTGTCTTGCTTAAAAAGATCTGGCCGATTAAGAGGGGATGTCCACTAAGACCTTGCCTAATTGCAAATATGTGGCACATGATGAATATCAAAACTCTTCATAATTTATATCGTCTAGAGATATCCTGGGATAGTGCTTGAAACATGGTGGGATTTTTGTTATTGAAATCTTTTTTATGCTGTCAAAAGTCACAAATTTGTTACGGTGTAGAATGTTGTGAGCTGTGTGACCGCTCCTCCAGTAGTTTTCCAGTAGTTCGGTCGGATGAAACACGTCAGTCACTTGAATTAAAATAGAGTTGCGTTCTCGAGTTTTGGCTGGTTTATTGGCTCTAGAATATTACACTGGCGACGAGGTACCGACAAAACCATGGCTTAGTGGGGGAGTGTAGAATGTTGTGAGCTGTGTAACCGCTCCTCCAGTAGTTTTCCAGTAGTTCGGTCAGATGAAACACGTTGTCAGTCGCTTGAATTAAAATAGAGTTGCGTTCTCGAGTTTTGGCTGGTTTATTGGCTCTAGAATATTACATACGGCCCAACATGTTAAGAAAAACATGCAAAATATATGTCCCATTCCTAGTCATAAGCTTTGCTCTGTTCAAAGACTCCAGTTAAATCCTGGAAATTTACTGTTGAGGGTTTACAAGTAATTTGAGTCTAGTAATTATACTCCAAGGGCAAATTTTAAAGGTCATGACAAGCTGCTAATTGATTATGATTGTGAATATCATGATTTTGAGACTGTTAGTACTCAGTACTGATAAAAAGCCTGAAAATATATTTTTTATATTATATTTTGTACATTTTTCACAACACTTGGGATAAGAACAAATTTGTGATTTTTTTAACAAGTTAAAAAACATTTCAAGAAAAACAAATTCTGCCATGTTTCTTGAAACATAATGCGAAAAAGTTGATTTTTTTTATATGACATCACTGGCTTGATGTTAGTGGACATTTCTTTTCAAGGGTGAACCCAGGGGAGCAAAATGCTTAAATTAAATGCTAATGACTACTTCTTATTCATTAAGAAACAAGAAACGTTTTCTGGGTTTCTGTTGAGTTACAGAAATACAGGTGGAAGTCACATTAAGAATGTTAAGAAATGCTGTGGATGAAAAACCTTAGGCAAGCGTTTCAAGGCTTTCTTCCAATCTTCAATTCTTCTTCAATGATTGAGGTTACCTTTTTAGGCATCTTGGTTGAGAGGACTTGGTTTCACTCATCTCAGTAGTCAGGGGTACAACCCTAGGACGTACTTCAGAGCACCAACCAGTTTTGTTAGTTAAGGGTCCTTGGGACCGTGGGTCCTTAGGAGTTGGGGGTTCTTTTTGCTTTTCAGAGGTCCTTTGCCTATTACTAAAATTTATTTACTTTTAGTAATAGGCAAAGCAAGAATGATTTAAGTTTACAGTGATACCCATCGAGACAAATTTTTGTACTTTACTTGCTTTTCAGTCGAATCATATTTTAATCATTGAAACTCCTCCAGCTATTTAGGATAAAATTTGCATTTCTTCACCTGGGTATCATCCCCCAGATCAGTATCACTTTCAGGTTTCCCCAATGTTGAAGGCTGAACAATATCAAATAAACTCTTTTGCATAGATGTTGTAGGTCAAAATGAAATTCCTAACTAGTCGAAACTTTTTTCCTGCATCCCAAAGAATGCACTTTGCCAAAAAACTGTGCATCCTTTTCATTTTCTGTGCGTACAAGATGCACACCTGTGCATTAATGAGCAGGAGGATAAATGATTGAATCTTGATAACATCTCCAGTGTTTGAGCATATTTTACTTGAGTCCTCACTCTGGATCCCCTCAAAAACATGTTTTCGCGCTCTTCCTTAGGAAGGAACAGATCCTCATAAAGTTTGTACCGATCAAACATGTTGGTATCTTGGAGGATCTCCCCAACAAACTTCACTTTCAGTCTTGAGACAAGTGCCCGCACAACATTGTTGACAAGGAAGTTTTTTTTTTCTCATCGCTGACATTGAGGTTGAAGCACAGTGCCAACGAACTTAAGACAAGAATGACCTCTTTATCAAGCTTGGACGTGGCAACTTGCAGGGTTTCCCCAGGCAACACCTTGTTGGGGCTGAAGGTCACCCCATGCTTGACTTGGTCAGCCTTGAGACTGTTTCGTGTTTTCGTTCCATGGGTTGGTCTCAGACTTTCACTCACAGAAGCCATACACATTGAAAGCAAATGAAAAAAAGTACAATATAAAAGAATGACAGAAGTTGTTCACAATGAAAGAGACCCTCTCATCCCACCAGATGATCGCAGCGATGATGATGAAGACTATAGAGCCACAGGCAGCAGCACTGAAACAACAGAGTTTGAGCTTGAACCCAAAGCCTCATCAACCCCTGCGCCACGCCAGACTATGATGAACATACCTGACGAAACACCATCCTGGGCTGAACTTCCTAAAATCCCCGGCAGCCTTGCAACAACAACCTTTACTGTTGAGAGTGAACTTGACAAAGAGTTTCACTGCACAGACAAAACCAGGCTCAAATACAAGTTGGATGAGAAGGGTAGGCTGGAAGTCGGGCTGCTTGAGCTAGGAAAAAATAAGAAGCCTAAGCCTTATCGTTGTTTAACAACCGAAATTCTGGGGAAAAAAGGGAGAATACCGGATAAACCTAAGGATTCCAAAAGAAGTTTCAAAAGCCCCTGGGGAAAGTCGTCAACGCTCTGGAAAAAGAAATAAAAAGGCTTTCAGTTGTCATTTCTGACAAATATAAAACAATAGCAGAGGACAGGAGCTGACCAAACAGAAAGAAAAAAAAGAAAAACAGAAAAACATGCTGATCTACAGAGAGAACAAGACTGATTAAAAAGGGGAGAATACCATCCTGAGGGGGGTCAATCAATACCTTTAGAAGAGTTTCAACAACACAAAGAAGCAAAGCAAGAAAGCTCTCAGACAAAGAAAGTGCCATCTACAATCATTCACACAACTGTGACCTTTTCAAACATATTCAAGATATTCACAAGCTGCCTGACATTTTTAAATTCTCCACCTTCTAATTCAATGAACAAAGAATTCTTTCTTCAAGCAGTTCATTGTAACACCAAGGTTTTGGACAGTGATGACAACTGGAATCTACTCCTGTACAAAGAAGCTTATTATGTTAAGCGTCTAACATTATAATTGAACAACGGGCTTAAAATCTAGCAGAGAATTACATCTTTTCTCCTGAGCATATCATCTTTGTTTCTGCTTCTCACATGTTTACTAATGCTAATTAGCACCTTCTAGTATTCAAACCGTGTACGTTGTATGTCTCTTTGAGTCTGAAGATGGTATAGAATAATACTGATTAATAATAACATTGCTTAAGTTTCCTTGCACCTGTTACAAGTGTACATATCAGTCACAATGCAGTTACTTGGATTAACCTTTATCTTTTATGTACTGAAATTATCAGCAGGTGATGGAATTCAAAGTAAGCTCTAATAATTTGTTCAGAAATGGGTTGCTGCTTCCTTGTTTGTAATCTATTTTCATACAAATCCTCCTCATTTTCTCCAGTCTCACCTTTCACACCTCTTTTCTTTCTCTGATCTATCACATTTATAATTAAACACACCTATCATTTTGCCTCAGTGCTAAAATTATAGAGCAACTGTTCAGAGCAACAAACAGATTATCAGGACCAAAAATAAAGCATATTTACATCGTTTTTAAAATGTATTGCCTACCATGAAACTTTAAGAGATATCTGGTTTATCAGTAATTATGATATATGAATATGCCAAATGGTTTCTTTGAGCCATTAGGAAACTGGGTACATATAACGTACAGGTAATGAATTGTGTATTTAATTAAAAGAACAGCTACCAAACCTTCATATGGGAGGAGTCATCTTTATCAAATCCATCCCTTGTTCTCTTGAATTTGAAATTTTCTGAAGGAGAAGATAAGCAAGTTGGGGAGGTACGCTTGCCACACTTATCCCCAGTGTCTTGTGAGTGATCATCAAACTCAAAAGATTGTGACAGAGATCCAAAACCACTGTCTTGGGTACTAACAGCTGAATCTTCTGACAGGGGTTTGAGGCTTGTCCTTACAGGAATGGCTTGATTGTTAGATGCAGCATGGGACATTGGTATGGCACCTTGGTTCAACCTGGCCAGGCGGCGACGCCTAACCTAATAAAAATATATGCACTGAATAAATACCATTTCTTTGAAAGTTAGAGCTACAATGTACTAACAGATTTAGCCAGGCCTAAAAGCTGAGCTCCCATAAAAAACTAATCATTTACTCAAAAAAAATTAGCTTTAAAGAAATTAACCACTAAGCATTTCACTACACCAAAGGAATTGAACAAACAAGCCAAGGAAATCTCCATAATCACAACATGGAAATCACCATATGCAAATGTCAAATAGCAAATAGTGTTCGCTTTTAGGTGGCTAACAATAGTTTCCAGCTCCTTTCATCACTTATACTTTGACGGGTCAACACTATCACTCTTTGCAATATGATCTTACAATAATGGTATCACACATAATGAACGATAATATTGCTGGTATTCAAGTTGCAGTCATCCTTTTTTATATGACAGGTTACTATAGCAAAAACAAAACTTGTTAGAAACACCCCTAATTTTTAAGTGCTTAAAACACAAAAATGGAGTTCAAACCTTCACTATCAATTGGGTTTTTAGCTGCCATCATTCATCTTACAAAGGCAACTAACAAAACTTGAAAAAAGAAACCAAAACTTCTTTCACTGAAATTTTTCACATGCTAAATTGATCAACCAAAATTCTTTTTAAGCCATCTTGTGATATCCATAAATAAAAAACATGGCTGGCCAGTAGAATGAGTCATTTGGTGAGCAAATTGAGTGAATTCTGCCTTTACCACACAACCGGACACACTCAAAGGTAATGAACATGGGCATGTTGGTGAGCCTGAGACGCAAGATATGCTTTAATTGCCATGTCAATAATATTACAGCAAAGTGAATAAACAATGCATCAATAATATCCTACATGCACCAAAGCCAGACAGGTAAACCTCAAAAACATCTAATTAGGAAAAATAGGGACCACATATTCCTGACCAATATATACCCGAATGATTTTCCAAAAATATGCCTACAGAACAGAAACCATTCATGTAACCTAGTTATTTATTAATTTGAGTTTGACGATAGGAGAATGCATTTTGATCCTGTCATTCCTGTAGGTTAATGTCCCACAATTTTCAGTGATGCCAGATGATTTCAGGGTTTGGATGCCATCTTGGTACGACTGGAACACATGGCCTCAGTCTGATGTGATGCCTCGCTTTGAAGGTGTACCCACACGTTGTGCATTTCCATGTGCTTTTCTTTTTAATTGTCCTGCGTAGGAATCTTCGCAGTTTCCCCAAGGTTAGTAAAGTTGTGTTGATTTATTCAAACTATTACTAGCTAAAATGGCTAAAGGTACTTATCTGAACACCAGAAAGCTGCATAGTGCTGCATCTTCTCCAAAACTGCATGGGTAACATACCAATTTGCGATCTGTCAAGTCAGCTGCTTTTCGCGGCTATTCAATTTCTTTGTAAGAATTACATTGCAAGGGTCAATGGTAAAAGTTCAAATAAATCAACACAAATTCACTAACCCTGGGAAAGACTGCGAAAATTACAAGGAATTTCACTCCACCTTACAAGCTTAATTGACGTACATGTAAGTTAAAAACGTCCACAATCGGAAATAAAGTGTAATGTACTGTTACTCTTTTCCATAGTTATACACAGTACTCGACCTTACTAAAGATTGTGCCATTTAGAGTAATGTGATGTTTGATGCTAATAAATGACGCAAAAGTAAAACAATACCCCGAAAAATACACAACTCGGGAAACCCTGGAAGGGAAATGATAAAAATGGGCTTGAGTATGCGCTGCTGTAAAGGGTATGCTTTTGAAGCAGTCTACTGTAAGTATAGGAATCAGGATTTTGGTAAACAATCGGGATTTTAGGGTGGCCCATAAGGGCCATTGAAACCTATTTGTTTTATTTTCACGGAAATTGAAATAAGTATCTTTTTTCCATGTGCTTGGTTTAAGGTTTTATTTCGCCTGTTTAACATTTTTCAGAAAACTCAACTTTTCTTTTTGCAAAACTAATTTTTTTTTCTTTGAAAACTCAGGTTCTTTTAAAAAAACTCAGCTTTTTTTCAGAAGACTCGTGTTTCTTTTAGAAAACTCACATTTATTTTAGAAAACTAGAAAACTTTTTTTTTAGAAAACTAAACTTTTTCCTTTGAAAACTCAATTTTTTTAAAAAACTCAACCTTTTTTTTAGAAAACCAGTGCTTTTAGTAACATTTGAAGTAGGTGTCTCCCTTTTGTTAGCATCCACTGGAGCTGATGAAAGGGGCCAAAGGCCCCTTCTCCTCTAGGGGGGTATGGGGGCATGCCCCCCAGAAAATTTTTGAAATCAGGAAGCTCGGAAACACAATTTCCAGTGATTTGAGGCAAAATATTAACACCGAAGCATTCATTATTTTTATCAGAAAAAAGTATTTTTTGAGATTTAGTATTTTGTAAAGTATTGTTCAAGATGCAAACATCGATACTAAATAGCGAGGCCCGAACACAAAGGCGAACTGTTCAGAAAATTAAGTTACATACTGAAGTCAAGACCTTTTGAAAACCAAAGTCATTTGTGATATATGAGACTTGGCTTAATGTTAACTTCTTACACCGTATTTAAGACTTATCTGATTGTGTTTGTGAGCTTTTGAAGTTGAACTAGAAGCAGACAGAAACGACAGCATGATCTGCTGCCGCTTCATCGTAAAACTGATGGTATATACTTCATGGGAGAATGCCATATATGCATCCACATATAGTTAATTGTTAGTACTTGGTGTACAACAACATCTTATGTCCCCAGTATACTATACTTGCTTGCTGTACTTTACTTGCTTGATGTTCTCAACTTGCTTGGTGTATTTTACTTGCTTGATGAACTTTACTTGCTTGATGTACTTTACTTATTTGGTGTACTTTACTTGCTTGGTGTACTTTACTTGCTTGATGTACTTTACTTGCTTGGTTTACTTTACTTGCTTGGTTTACTTTACTTGCTTGATGTACTTTACTTGCTTGATGCACTTTACTTGCTTGATGATCTTTACTTGCTTGATGTACTTTACTTGCTTGATATGCTTCACTTGCTTGGTATACTTTACTTGCTTGATGTACTTTACTTGCTTGATGTACTTTACTTGCTTGATGTACTTTACTTGCTTGATGTTCTTAACTTGCTCGGTGTACTTTACTTGCTTGGTGTACTTTACTTGCTTGATGTACTTTACTTGCTTGATGTACTTTACTTGCTTGATGTACTTTACTTGCTTGGTGTACTTTACTTGCTTGATGTTCTTAACTTGCTTGATGTACTTTACTTGCTTGATGCAATTTACTTGCTTGATGTACTTTACTTGCTTGGCGTACTTTACTTGCTTGGTGTACTTTACTTGCTTGATGTACTTTATTTGCTTGGTATGTTTTACTTGCTTGATGTACTTTACTTGCTTGGTTTCCATTACTTGCTTGGTGTACTTTACTTGCTTGGGATACTTTACTTGCTTGGTGTACTTTACTTGCTTGATATACTTTACCTGCTTGATGTCCTTTATTTCTTTGATGTACTTTACTTGCTTGTTATACTTTACTTGCTTGTTATACTTTACTTGCTTGATATGCTTTACTTGTTTGATGTACTTTACTTGCTTGGTTTACTTTACTTGCTTGGTGTACTTTAATTGCTTGGTGTACTTTACTTTCTTGTTATACTTTACTTGCTTGATGTACTTTACTTGCTTGGTTTACTTTACTTGCTTGGTGTACTTTACTTGCTTGATATGCTTTACTTGCTTGATGTACTTTACTTGCTTGGTTTACTTTACTTGCTTGGTGTACTTTACTTGCTTGGTGTACTTTAATTGCTTGGTGTACTTTACTTGCTTGATATACTTTGCTTGTTTGATGTACTTTACTTGCTTGGGATACTTCACTTGCTTGGTGTACTTTATTTGCTTGATGTACTTTACTTGCTTGATGTACTTTACTTGCTTGATGTTCTTTACTTGCTTGATGTTCTTTACTTGCTTGATGTACTTTACTTGCTTGGGATACTTTACTTGCTTGATATACTTTACTTGCTTGATGTACTTTACTTGCTTGATGTACTTTACTTGCTTGTTATACTTTACTTGCTTGATGTACTTTACTTGCTTGATGTTCTTTACTTGCTTGGTGTACTTTACTTGCTTGATGCAATTTACTTGCCTGATGTACTTTACTTGCTTGATATGCTTTACTTGCTTGATATGCTTTACTTGCTTGATGTACTTTACTTGCTTGATGTTCTTTACTTGCTTGGGATACTTTACTTGCTTGGTGTACTTTACTTGCTTGATATACTTTACTTGCTTGATGTACTTTACTTGCTTGATGTACTTTACTTGCTTGATGTTCTTAACTTGCTTGGTGTACCTTACTTGCTTGATGTACGTTACTTACTTGATGTTCGCAACTTGCTTGGATTACAAAGTCACACCAAACTCGCGCTTTGCCAAAACATCTCTTCAAAACCCTGACTTCAAAGCGATATATCACTTTAGCGTTAATAGCTACCTCATGTCGGCAGTAGTAAAATCTATTCCTTAACAATCCAGCTTCATCATATTAAAATTTCAACAAAATCTAACAAAACCAGAACTAACTATAATTAGATTTTTTGTCACTTCGCTTCATTGCTTGAGTCGACAAAGGAAGTGACGGTCACCCATAGCCAATGAAACACACAACCATAGCACTAACCGGCATTTTGGTCAAAAAAATCCAGGATTATTGCCTGAGAGCTGAAAATTGGAGAGGAACATCTTTTTCGAACTTTTCTCAGGTTATTTAGACAAAAAAATGACCTCGGCGGGCTCCAAAAGACAACAAAACAAAAAACAGAACGAGACAGTGAGAAGAGCCGATAATTTATTCAATTTGTTCACCGCGTGGCCTTTGTTACGTTCAAGTTAAAAAAACAGCTTACTTCTGGATAATTTCAGCCTTACAAGCCAGCAACTGGTCCCAAATTACTTTCTGTGTCCTTAAAAATGTCCTGACTTCCATCTCCAAAAGATTTGGCCGCAATTTTTGAGCAAATAAACATTTCGCTGACGGCAATCACCAATACGAGGTAGTGGCTGTAAAAAGTTACTACAGTCGAACCTCCCATCAGCAACCACTCAAAATGTCAAGCCTAGGTGGTCATTTACGCGAATTTAGATCATATTGGGTGAAAATTGTTCCTCATTAACGGCGCGGCCATGGACCGAGAGCAGTTCATGTTCTACCCGTGGTTTATTTATTTATTTATTTATTTATTTTTAAGTTTTGTCGGTGACTAGACCCAAACTCCCTCTCAGCCGAGTTTTGAATCATGCAACCTGTGATGTTTACTCACCAAAAGCTGTTGAAACATTAATACAAGGACAATGTTACAGATATTGTTTTCTTTATTGCTGGTAAAATATATTTTCTTTTGGTTTTATTGAAGCGTTGGATTCAAAGGGAAATAATAAATATGCTAAAAAAGGCATTACGTCAGCCATAGAATGTGCTGACGTTGCAGCATTCACTTTCGCTACATGACAAATAAGATCGTGTTTACTTTGCAAGTATATTTCGGCAGAAGCGGCGGTCATTAATTTATTTGCAATTTTGCAAGTATTTCTTGTGGGTTTAGGCAAATGAAGTAAATTCTTTGGCTGTTTCATTACAGTGAGTTCGGCGATCAGAAGGAAAATTAAATATTTGCAAGCCAAGAAAAGAACGCGTCAAATCGTACAAGGATAACGTCATTGGTAGGGAAATAACCACTGTACTAAAGGTAACCGTGGATAACAGAAGTCTTGAATTATGTGACTCGTGTGACTACTTTGCAAGCCCTTTACTCATGGAAAACACCAATTAAATTTAATCATGACTTTTAAGAAAGAAAGCTGTTGTTAATAGTGTTATTATCGTATCGCTTATATCGTTCATGCCCATACATATCCCGAAGAAAGTTCCAGATTAAGACCATTATGTCATTGGAGATTTCATAACGGCTACAATTGATGGTGCAATAATAGAGTTTGTGTTGATCAAGTGATGTGACGTCTACAGTAACAAAAGAATCATTAAGGACTGCTTTGGAATGTGCACTGCGTTGTGACTGTAGTGCTAAGCAAACAGTTAAATTTTAAAAGCGTGGTTATAAGATTACAGATCTTCCTATTAGAATATGGTAACTGCCGAGTCTTAGCCAATGCACAAATGCTGATACAATGTTTTATTGATGTAAAAGTCAATTTCCAGAGAAAAAAATCGGTTCTTCCAAGAGAAAACAATTTTTCTCTTGGTTCTTCCCACTGTGAAATTTCCGTGTCTTGTACTAGCCAGGAATACGATGTTACAACACCTTATCCAATATTCGCTCTATTATCTGTGAAGTGGTCGCTTACGGGAGGTTAAAAACAAAAGAAAATTTCAAACTTTTCGCTCTAAAAGTGGTTACGGTTGCTTACGAGAGGTGGTCGCTTACAAGAGGTTCCAAATATAGTGATTTGACTTGGAAACTTTTGGTTTTTTGGAAAACTGCTCGCTGGAGAAAGGGGGTCGCTTACGAGAGGTGGTCGCATAGCTGTGGTATCTGTTGTATGTAGTAGCTGTAGCCGCTGTGATAGCTGTAGTATGTGGTAGCTCCTGAAGTAGAATGTGTGGTAGCAGTAGTAGCTGTAGCTACTACATAATACTACACATACTACCAGTGTTTACGCCAGAGCACGCCATTGCGGGAATCCCGCGTTGCAATCAGAGATGGCCCCCAGAAAAACAAAAAAAGGGCCAATTTGGCCCTTTCCTTTTACAAGACTGCAGGCTTAACACAGGCATAATATTTTAAAAGCCATCCCAGGACTTGAAATTGTGATTGATACGGTCGCCAATGCAACTAACATTTCATCCTTGGTGACCAAAAATTCTGGTTTAGTCGCCATAATACGGGATAATGGCAACTACATTTCTCTGTGTTGACGACCAATAACAGTTATTTTGTCACACATTATGTCCTTCTAGAAAATCATATTGAAAGATCTTTGCTTCTAAAACATTCAACATAAGACAAGAAGTCAATGCGTCCTTTTGCTTTGCTGTATTGATTCTCTCACATCGGAAAACTTCCAAATGGCTGTCCGTGTTCGAAATCGCCCTAGAATGCATTGCAAACCCTTGATCATTGACTACGTCATGTATGCCTACGGATTGTTCTCTTGTAATGCACGGATCCTTCATACTAGCAATTTTATTGTGTAGAAACACTTCAAAAAGCACTTACTATTAAATTTTATCATAGATCCTAATAAACTACTTTATTTTCCTTGGTACCCTAATGCATTTTTTCCTTCTGTAGCTTTTAATTTATTGGCCCCTTTCCTATCGGACAATCTAGTCCATAATTTTAGTGTGTGTTAGTAATTGTACATTTCCTTAAACATTTTCTGAGATGGCTTTGGAGTCCGATTCATGATTGGCAGATGCGGTGACAAGAACCACAGACATAAGTGGAAGCAGTGGGTGGAGGCAAGGGCCCTGGCCTTCTGACGTTCTCTCCTGGTATCCAAAGTGATGTGCAGAAGCTTTTCTCCCTCTCGTAGGGCTTCAGTGCAATTTGTTTTCCACGCACTCCTGTCACCGACAAGAGTCTCCCACGAATCGATTGGAAGACCAATGGCCTGCATGTCCCTCTTCGCCTCGTCCTTGAAACGGAGCTTTGGTCGTCCTACCGGCCTTTTTCCTTGTACTAGTTCACCGTACAAGAGTTGCTTGGGAATGCGGCCCTCATCCATTCAATGTACATGGCCAATCCACCGCAGATGTCTCTGGCGAAGAAGGGTGTATACGGAGGGGATGCCTGCTCTCTCTAAGACAGCACTGTTTGTAATGCGGTCCTGCCAGGAGATGGAGAGGATGCGCCGCAAGCAGCGCAGGTGGAACACATTCAGGCGTTTTTCTTGTGCTGCATACGTTGTCCAGGACTCACTACCATAGAGGAGCGTGCTGATGATGCAGGCTCTGTAGACAGCCATTTTGGTGGGAGTAGTGAGCTTCTGATTTTCCCAGACACGTTGTGAAAGCTTTGACATGTGGGTTGCAGCGTGCCCAATCCTCTTTCCTATTTCGGTGTCAAGGGAGGTGGTGCTAGTAACAGTAGAACCAAGGTAGATGAAGCTGTTGACCATTTCAAGTGCATAGTCCTTGATGAAGAGAGAGGAGGAAACCTCTGTATCCTGAGTCATGATTTTGGTTTTTTGGAGGCAGATGGTTAGGCCGAAGTCATCACAGGCATTCGAAAAGCCATTGAGGAGGTTCTGGAGATCGTTGTCACTATGACCAACCAGAGCTGCATCGTCAGCAAACGAAAAGTCTCTGAGGAAAACTTGGCTGACTTTGGTTTTTGATCTGAGTCGGGCAAGATTGAAAAGTTTGCCCTCAGTGCGGGAACGGAGCAAAATGCCAGCATTTGTTGTTCTAAAGGCATGTTTCAGGAGCACTGAGAAAAAGATTCCAAAGAGGGTGGGAGCCAGTACACAGCCTTGTTTGACTCCGCTGCGAATGTTGAATGCCTCTGACATGTTGCCATCGAATCGAACAGTACCGTGCATGTTGTTGTGGAAAGACTCCAGAAAGCTCAGAAGCTTTGGTGGGCAGCCGATGAGAGACAGGATCTTGAAGAGGCCATCTCTGCTAACCAGATCAAAAGTCTTAGTTAAATCGATGAAGGCAATGAAAAGAGGCTGTTGTTGTTCCCTGCACTTTTCTTGTAGCTGTCGCACAGAGAAAATCATATCAACCGTTGAGCGTTGGGATCGAAAACCACACTGAGACTCAGGGTACACTCTTTCTGCAAGCTGCTGAAGGCGACGGAGTGCCACACGGGCAAAGAGCTTCCCAGCAACGCAAAGGAGAGAGATGCCCCAATAATTGTTGCAGTCACTGCGGTCACCCTTGTTCTTGAACAGGGTTGTGATGATAGAATCTCGGATCTCTTGGGGGACTGCTCCCTCCTCCCAGCATTTGCACAACAACTGATGGAGCACATTGTGAAGCTGGTCACCACCACATTTGAAGACCTCTGCAGGCATGCCATCTGATCCTGGTGCCTTGCCGGATGAAATGTCTTTGATGGCACCTAGAAGCTCCTCTAGAGTAGGGGCATTATCTAGTTCAGGCATGTTTGGCAGTCTCTCGATCTGGTCGAGTGCAGTTGCGGAGACTAGGTTCTCATGGTCGTAAAGCTGAGAATAGTGTTCAACCCATCTTTCGAGTTGCTTGGCCTTGTCTTGAATTACTTCACCATTTGAGGATTTCAATGGGGCACATTTGGTTGGACAATACCCTAATGCATTTTTTCCTTCTGTAGCTTTTAATTAACTGGCCCCTTTCCTAAAAAATTGGCCCCTAAAAAAGACCTTCAAGGGCCACTCTGGCCCTCAAGTAAAATTTTCTGGCTGAAACAGTGTACTACAACTACTACAACTACTACAGCCACTACACATACTAGAATCTCTAAGGGAAAAGCCCCGGGAACGAGGTTGCATATGTGCTACAGTTGCTACAGCTATTACAGTTGCTACAGCCAATACATACTACAGCTAATTAATACGTACTACAGCTACTACAGTTACTACAGCTACTACAGTTACTACAGCTACTACAGGTACTACAGCTGCTACACATACTACACGTACTACAACAACTACAGCTACTGCAGCTACTAAAGCCGATACATACCATAATCCTCCAAAAGTAATGTCCCACTCCCCGAAAGCAACATCAAACAATTTTGGCCACTGGCAAATCCCGAAAGTAGCAAGCCTACCCTACCCCCACCCCCAAAACTTGTGAGACCAAGGCTCAAAAGATATTTATATTTCTCCAATCAATGTATAGTCAAGTGAAAGTTACATGTACATACGGTACATATACATACAGTACTTCGTGCTTCATCAGCTCACGTTTCGAAGTTTCAAAACAAAACCTGTAGAATTTCATCAAATAACAAAACAAACCAAGAGGAACTTTTCTTCAAATTACTGTAATAACCCATCAACACCAACTAAACTAGATTAACTAAATCAGAGTCGTTACTTTCGGACGTTTACAGTATTACAGCTAATTAATACATACTACAGCTACTACAACTACCCCACATGCTACTGCTACTACAGCTACTAGTACACATTCCACCATTTCTTCACGTACTACAGCTACTACAGTTTACAATGCTACAGGTACTCCTGAAGAACTTCAGCTACTGCAACCTTTGTACAATTAGTGTCCCCCTACATGACTTACCACCATACTCCTGCTTCTAAGAAAAAGCTGAGTTTTTTTCAAAAAACCTGAGTTTCAAAGAAACTTGAGTTGAGTATTCTAAAAAAATAAAAAAAAACTGAGCTTTCTAAGGTTGGAATGAGTTTTTTAAAAAACCTGAGTTTTCAAAGAAAAGAGTGGAGTTTTCTCAAGAATGTTGATTTTTTTTTAAAAAAGTCGGGTTTTCTAAAAAAATGTTTTTTAGTTCTCTAAAATAAACTTGAGTTTTGTAAAAAAAAAAGAAAAATATGAGTCTTCTGAAAAAATTTAAATAACCATATTTATAGTATGGAATATTAATAGATAAGTTATTTCTGGTACACAACCTACATGTACAATCAGATGTCCAAATACTGACTGAATATTCATATCCTCTGCTATAACCCAAAGATTTTGTGTTCCTAGCAATACACCTCGTTGCTAAATTCCTGGAATACCCCTTTCTCCCCCCAGGTATTGAACACACTTCACTAATCTCTGATTACTACTAGTTTTTTTGCTTGTTAAATGCAGCAGCTTGTAAAGCTTACCTAGCATGAAGTGTAGAGAAGTGCTTGTTTCATGTATTACTCATTTTTTTCGTGTCACAGCCCCATTTTCAATTTAACATGTAGTTTAAATATCTTTATAAAAGTGTTTGCTTTTCTGTAGGTAAAGGCAAATTCTAAGGAAATCTGTGAAGAAATATCTTTTCCTTCTTTTCAAGAAAATTACTGATGTCAGCATTTTATTGGAGATTCAAGGCTAATTATCTCGGGAAAATGCATTACTGCTTACAGTTTTTTGCGTGAATTCCCAAAGCCCTTACTAAGATCTACTTTTTCCATATTGTCCAAATCTGGTGTAAAGACCTTTGTATTTAGTAGGCACCGTCCTAAACCCATTGATGCCCATTGGCGCCCATTGGCGCCCATTGGCGCCCATAACCGTCCCTGCAAAAACCACTCCCCAAATACCTGTCCCAGCCATATATGGCATCCTCGTCTCGGAGAGGCGATGGTCAGCGCATCACTGTCGACACTGGCCATAAAAAAAGCATGTGAGGACAATTGCCTTTCCTATCCTCGCTGAACACTGTTTGGTTCTCCCATTGTTCTATTGTTGTTAAGGACAAATAAGACTTAATTAAGGGGTCCTAGAAAGACGGTCGTTCGTCTTAAAATTGTGAGCTCAAAATGTGCTTGTAATCATGGCGCATCTACTAACTTCCAAGATCTTGTTTTCATTCGAAATATGGAGAAATAATTTCTTTGAGACTTAAAACGGAAAGGAGAAATACAAATCTAGGTTTATGAGGCTCCAAAAATGGAACAACAAAGAGAACAGAGTCCCAAAATCCACCTAGTGAAGAATTTTTCCTTCCTTTGAATGCCGTGAAAACATGGCGATCGGTGTGCTTTCAGGTAAGTTTTTAAATCTGCTTGAACCTTTTAAGCAACTTAACAGACTTTAGAAAATAAAAGTGTTAATGTACAGTATTACTTCAAAGTTTCGGGACAATTAGTAAAGCCATGGCCAATAAAATGATTGCAAAAGTCATTGGCAAAAACTAAAGCTTTCACTTTAGCGTGAAATATTATTTGAACATGTCATGCAGCAAAGCACCCTACAAAAATTTTGAACATTGTTTTTTTTCGCTTTAAAATACCTTTCTTCGACTCATCTTGAATGAAAATTTATTATTATTGATCTTCCTTTCATGTTTCTTTCATTTGGTTGCTTTTATTTAGGAATTTTAGGTTCTAATCAAAGTGGCTATGAGCCAGTCAACTTGGAAAATGGATCGTCTGTAAAACAGTGACAATTTTGATGCCATTGACTTGAAGTTTTAATCTGTAGGCTAGTTAAAGTTAAAGCCCACTGGTATTGCTAAGAAATAGTGCAAAACGCAACGATAAGAGAGTACACGAATAGATGTAACACTGTTGAAAACACTCTTGAAAGCTCGTAAAGTTATCGGTCCGAGAGACCGAGCTATCCTTGTCTGAGAGACCAAGACAATTATAAAGAAAGTACTGGTTCTTGTCCGATCACCAAAGCAAGTAATAATTCTCATTTTCATTCCTCTCATTGTTTTCGTTCTTTATTTTCCCAGCCAGTATCAGTGATTTTTTTCTCTCTTTGTTACCGTAGAGTCATGTACCACAAGGACAGCACCATGTCTTGGCCGCTCAAAAAGTTAAGCCCTGTTCGGCTGGGTTTGTACCTGGATGGGTGACCAAATACGCATACCCCGTGTTGTAGTAACTTTTTTTTTCTTCTTCTTTTTTCTCCCTCCCTTTCCAAGGCGATATTAAACTGCAGAACTCCCAGCCTTGTGTAATTTCGTTTCTTCTATTTATCAACTATTTGTTCCTCAGTTCGCCATGTCCGTATTTATGCATATTTATTTACAATATCGTATAAATAAACAGTGGAACACGTCATTCAAATTCTCCTCAATTCTCCTGACTGTCGATTGTCCAAAACATTCAATCATGGCTTGAATCATTTGAAAACTCAATGTCTTAAAATTAAATTACTGTCTTTTTTTCAGCAATTGAGTATGGTTAAACCTGTATGAGTGGGCATCTTCAGGAAATGAGCTATTTATATAATTACAGTGTAACTTCTATTTATAAAAACGTTTGTGCAAAAATTTATTGAATGTAGAGCATTTCGGTGGTAAGATATAGAGTACTTACGTCAGAAATTGAAAGATTAACTAACTTGACATGGTGCAAGTGACTGTAAAAACGGCCTTAGACGGCAGATGTTGGAAACCCGGGGGAGAACTCCAATAAGAAAAGGTCGGGGATGCTCATCGTCTCGGGTACAAATCAAGGATTCTGGTCTCACTTAGGGTGTTGACGATGAAACGTCGCCATTTTTAGCTGTCAAAGTATCCTTTAGAGTGTACTCAAAGAAGTAATAATTAAAGTAAATTAAGTGGTATCTTTTAGGGGTCTAATGAAGCTCAAGCAACTCCAATATTAGTCTCCTTTAGGAGTCAAATTCAAATTTTCCAGCGAGCATCCCTGACCTTCTCATATGGGAGTTTCCCCCCCCCCCACCCCCCGGGATTTCAAATGTCTAACAGGAAGTAAAGGAGTGAAGGAGTGAGGGGGTGAAGGAGTGAAGGAGTGAAGGAGTGAAGGAGTGAAGGAGTGAAGGAGTGAAGGAGTGAAGGAGTGAAGGAGTGAAGGAGTGCAGGAGTGCAGGAGTGCAGGAGTGCAGGAGTGCAGGAGTAATGGAGTGAAGGAGTGAAGGAGTGAAGGAGTAATGGAGTGAAGGAGTGAAGGAGTGAACTAGTGAAGGACTGAAGGAGTGAACGAGTGAACGAGTGAACGAGTGAAATCACATGGTAAAGAAAGAATATATTTTCTTGTTTTCTCATCGGTTTAACGCATCAGGTTGAGTTCTTTTTGTCAATATTTTTCAATTTTACATAAATGATGTCTTGAAACCCGATTTTGTGTCTGTGGTTACTCTGCATAGATGGTTTATTTTTGTGCTTACATTTGCTCTGAAATATTTTTAAAAATGCCAGGGA
The DNA here is from genome assembly GCF_042242905.1 of Orbicella faveolata. NCBI lineage: Eukaryota > Metazoa > Cnidaria > Anthozoa > Scleractinia > Merulinidae > Orbicella > Orbicella faveolata. The sequence goes on from NW_028301539.1 coordinate 13,755,667, forward strand.
AATAGGGTTGGGTCTTGTGTAATTTTATCCAGGCATCAATGGGTTAAAAAAGATTTGGTTATTGCTTATTATAATTTTCTGCTGTTAAACATCAACATCTGTGTACAAGGGGTTACTACAACATAGAGCCACAGAAGTAAACAGTATATAATGCAAATAATGACAGACACAGCTACATTACCTCAAATGATTTGAGTACTTGATTTAAGTAGCTATGTTAGCTACATGTAAGTCACTAATCTACCCCAGTGTAAAATTAGTTAAAACAACCTTATTAATCTCAGACTCATGCACTTCTACAAAATGTACTATGCAATTTTGAGTGTCACAGAATGTGTTAGGTATAATTCTAAACCTTTTTGTGAACATCCTTTTCTCACTTCAAGCCAATTAAATGTGCTCATGATACAATATGAGTGGTAACTGGTTCATGGAAAAACTGACCTTTAAATAGCCTACTCACCAATCTGATAGAAAAAGACCAATCCCAGCATTACAAACTCCTGTAAGAACTTAAAACCATGACACGGGTTCTCAAAATAATAAGATGCATGCATCATCATAATGATTGTTACATCACAGAACTGTAGTTTTCTATCTTTCATTGGATTTGACATTACATGGACTTAATGTGACGCACTTGAAGTAAGAAACTCTATAACCCGGATGTATGCACACGGTTTCAGCCGTGTAGAATTTTGGCTTTGTAGAAACTGGCTGGACTTGTGGAATAAGTCATGGTCAAAAACCTACAAAATAATGTTGTTGAGTTGAAGTATCAGTAACATTTTTCTGGATAGATTGAGTGAATCAAAGAAGTCGTGTGGAATTTTGTAATTTGGTATGGATTTGACCGAAGCAATCGGCAATGGGGGACGCCCTTTGGATTTAATATCTCATCAAAGCGAAGACCTTAAAGATGAACTTGTATCTGTAATCTCAGAGGACGAACACGAAACCGCTGTAGATTGGTACAAGGAACAGCTCAAAAGAGTAAAAGAAGCTAAATTGGAGGTTAACGTGCACCTTGACAAAAAAAAACAGAGGAAAGTTCTTGTGGATTAAGCTTGGTTAAATTAAGCGTAAGCAAAACTTCAACTATGGGGAGATCCTCCCAAGCAGCCGAGATTAAGGCAAAAATGACCTCCGCGGAAATTAAAGCAAAACAGCTAGCCTTGAAGGAACAGTGACGAATGAAGGAGTTCAAAAAACAACTGGACGTAAAAAAAAGCATGAACTTGTTCAAGACGAAGTTGAAAGGCTCAAATTCAAGGCTGAAGAAAGAAGGTTCACGAAAGCAAGGACAAAGCTGTACCCTTGCAGCTGAAGCAGCAATCTTTGAAAAGGTGCAGAATGAAGACCATTACCATGAAGCTCTACCTAATGGATTGCTTGATTTTGTTGATGAATCTTTGGAATTTGTTCGATGGACTGCTGTGGTGGGACACTTACCCATAATCCCTAAACCTCTCACTGGTCTTTCCCATGAAGCAGAAGAAAATCATGGAACTGTATTGCAACCAATATTACTGTAGAAGCTCTTAAATCCTCACCATCATTGCAACAACCAAAATCAGCTGTCTCAATCAAAGTCCCTCAGAGCTGAAGGTTTGACAAACCTAAAAAAACATTGCCATCTTATCGCTCATGGATTGGAGATTTACAAGCACAGTAATCAGCTTTAACAAGTACAAACAACCAGAAACACCTGTTTTGTGGTCATTCTACTCGTGACTCTCTTCCTAAATTACATCTAAACAAGTTTGATGGTGATCCTTTACACTGGTCTGATTGGTCTTCAATGTTTAAATCAATTGTTCATGATGGTAATCTTTCCCTTTTACAATGGAAAAATACAACATCTTCAGAACTCCATGATTGGAAGAGCTAAGTCTGCAATGGAAGGCTATGGAGATTCTTACTATGAAGCAGTGAAGGAATTGGAATTTAGATTTGGCAAAGCCTCTCTTATCTTGAAAGTCACATTGCACAGACTCAGGAAAGCAACTCGCGTACAAAATGACAAGCCTCAAGAAGTTAGGAACTTGTCTGATGTTGTGTTGACTACTGTGTGGACTTTTAAGAAGTCTGGACATGAAAGGGATCTGAAAGCAGAAGCTTAAGTTTCTCTCGCTGTTGACAAGCTGTCTCAAGAGCTCTAAATTAATTGGAAAGACAACACCAAAGCTACCAAGTTGGAAAGGTCTAGTCTTGTTGACTTCAGTTTGAGGTTAAAGGCTCAAGCAGATATTTATGATGACTGCTATCCAAAGGTGTCAGGCAAATTTTCATCTCAACCTCTCAAGAATGAAGCTCACTTTGGTGGGTCTAATGGAGTGACTGAGAGACAAAACACTTTCTCAAGTAACTTTACATCCTGTCCCAAGTCAGCAAATTCCTCCTACATCGTGGGAGATGGGCAGGGACACAAGTTATCTTCTTGACCCAAGTTTAAGGCTTTAAGTGTTCAAGACCGCCTTAATAAAGTACAAAAACATGGGCTGTGCTTCTCTAGCTTCAGTCCCCAACAATGGCTAAGCAATTGTTCAAATCGGAAACAGTGTGGTGTGAATGGGTGTTTATGATCAGACAATGTATTGTTGCACAACTTAAGGAACGTAACTTCAATGGAGAATAGTGATGCAGTATCAGCTACTAACCCAGCGGTTCAAGCAGCATTCAGTTCATCTACTGAACATCCTAACTCATCGCATAGAAGCAGTCACACCTCTGTTGTTACAAGTGGTACCAGTAACCCTCTATGGTCCAAAGGGATACTTTAACACTCAAGCAAAGTTGGACACAGGAAGCACTTGTAGTTTGCTGATAGCAGATGTTGCTGAAAAACTTGGTTTGGATGGTCCATTGAAAAGTGTGCTCGTAAATGGAATTCAGAAAACATCTGAGCTGCGGACAAAGCATGTTAAGCTACAAGTCAGTCCAGTAAATGACTTTGGTACCCAATTTGCTGTGAATGGAGTTCTTGTGGTTGATCACCTGAAAGTACTTGAGAAGAAAATGAAATTCCAGGAGCTACAAGAAAAGTGGCCACACCTCTCAGACTTGGAGCTGACTGAAGTGGCAGGAACTCAAGTCACTTTAGTCCTTGGTAGAGAAGTCGCAGAACCCATTGTTCCCCTGGAAATACAGCATGGTCTGTAGGGTTCCCCTGTTGGTGTTCGCACTAGGATTGGTTGGACTGTTCCTGGTCGTGTACCTGGTTATATCCATGAGCAAGAATCTGTTTGTAAAGTTCGTGTGGCAACTCCAGAGGAGCTCAATGAAACAGTAAAAAACTTAGTGGCAAACAGAGAACTTTGGTTGCCGTTATGACAATGACACCTAATGCTCAGTTGAAGATGGAAGAGTCCTGAAATTCTTGAAAGAAAGTACACAAAAGGTGGATGGTCGAGGTTCCCTTGATTTGGTGCGATGACAATGTTAATCTTCATGACAACTTTGCTGCTGCAGCTTGGCGACTTGAATTTCTTGAGAAAAGACATGGGAAAGGGATACATCAAAAGGCTCACTAATGAGGAAGCAGCTGCCCCAGTCATGGGCAAATGGTACATGTACCTTTCCCGTTACCCAGTTATCAAATCCCAAGAAACCTGGGAAGGTTTGACGAGTATGTGATGCTGCTGCAAAGTTTCAAGGTTCATCATTAACCAGGCATCTTCTAAGTGCCCCAGATTTGCTTAGCAACCTTGTTGGAATTTTCATGCAATTTCAAGAAGAAAAGGAACGAGCTGCCTCTGTCAAGGTCGTGGATGAAAATATCATAATGCCTGTGGAACATGCTTTTGTTGTTGTCTGGGACACCAATTCACACTGTTTTGTGTATGACATTATGACCTGGAACATAGCCGACACTCATCACAAGATGCTGAGCCTGATAGCATCACTCTTTGATCCCATCGGATTCCTAGCTCCATTCCTGGTCGGGGCAAAAATCCTTCTTCCACAAGGGTGACACATCTCTGACAAAGGTTCTCAGAGTAACTGCATACCTTGTCCAGTTTATCTACAACTGCAGACACTCAAAATCAGAATGTCGTATTGGTACTTTGTTGGTTGAAGAGATAGAGCAAGCCCGAAAGTTTTGGATCCATAGTACCAAAGCAGAATCATTTCCTCAAGAGGTTGCAGCCCTCAAGTCAAAACAACATGTTTCAAGCAAGAGCAAATTGGTATCTCTATCACCCTTTCTTGATGAACATGGAATTGTTCATGTCGGTGGTTGAATTGAGAGAGAGCCAACATTCCATTTTGCATCATCACATTTTGTGGGGGCAAACCATGTGTTGTGTGAGTGTATCGATAATTGGAACCAAGATAAGATTGGAAGTTTGTTGAGTTAAGAAGAAATTCAGTAGGTGTTCAATCCTCCACCCACACCTCATATGGGAGGTGTATGGGAGTGCCTCATGAGATCGTGCAAGAAAGCGCAAGATGTTGTCCTACAAAATTAAGTCCTTACTGATGACATGTTGTTAAACGTCCTCCTCTGACTGAAGTTAGCCCAGATGTGGATGATCGTGAGGCTCTAACTCTGAATCACTTCATCATCGGAAGATGAACTCTCAACTTACCACCCGGTGTCTTTGTGTAAGGAGATATCAAGTCACAAACGTTGGTGTCAAGCACAAGTAGTTGCAACCCACATTTAGAGTCACTGGTTACGAGAGTACCTACCTGTTCTGATTACCCATAACAAATGGCCACAGTCCATTGCCAATGTCAAAATTGGAGATTTGGTACTAGTGCAGTCAACTCTCTCATAAGCTGACACCCTCAGGAATTGGAAAAAGTGTCTGTTAGTAGAGATCCATGTGCACGGTGTTGGTGTACAGTCGCTAATCATTGACAAATGTCCGACTTTTACTCAAATATTTTTTGTTATGGACTGAATGTGAATGAAAACAATCGTAGTCATAGATTCTCTGTTATATCAGCTTGTGGTGTTGTTGTTTGCATCTCCTCTCTTTTGCCGGGTTAGCAAGTAACAAGGAGAAAAATTGACACGACTCACTCAAATTCTCATAGGCAGTGTTACATTTTCAATCCCAAATGGTGCCAAGTTTGGAGCATTTACAGTGTTTACAGCGTTTGCAGCGTTTACAATGTGTCTAACATTCCTTTGGTTTTCCGGTGTTAAATCGTCTCAAACCTTCCGTTTCTATAGTTTCTATCGTTCCTTTTCATTCTATCGTTCATTCTATCTATCGTGCAAAAAACTGGCTCGGTAAACAAAACGATCATCTGTTTGCTGCGACCAATTTTGTAGGAACATTTCCAAGTATTTAGAAATGTTGAGGAAACTTTTAACAGGTTGTTTCATCCAGGCAAAAGAATGCACATCAAAACTGAAAGATCTTACCTTCTGCTGAAGTTAAGATCAATTGCTCGATTGCCTATAATAATGTCCAAAAAATTAAGATATATCAACTGTTAAAGCTGTTAAATGAAAAAAATGGATAAATCAGTGGAAAACCTTTCTGCTTCATTCATCCTGGAATTTTACTAGCCGTGGGAACCAACAATTCTGATTGGCCAGCCTGTAATTGTATTTTATCAAAAGTCAACAAAAAGAGTCAACACAGTCATTTCGTCTGGGATCCGTCTAGGTTGTTGTTGCCATGGTAACTCTGACTGATCTGACCTGTCCATTTGAATCCGGGTGTACGTTGACAACTGGGACCATGCTCCAGTCGTTTCTCGGGGCTCTATCATCTACAATAAGTAACAGGTCTCCCTTTTCAAAGTTTCTTCGGGGGCGGTTCCATTTTACTCTCTTTTGTAGATTTTGGACATACTCTTTTCTCCATCTCAACCAAAAGACATTGGAAAGATACTGCACACGTTTCCATCTTTTACGGAGGTACAAATCAGCTTTCTGAAAGTTTTCTGGTGGAGGCATGACAACCCTTGACTTCATAGTCTGTATGTGATTTGGTGTGAGTGGATCCAGATCCTCGGGATCGCTTGACAGGACAGTGAGCGGGCGACTGTTCATGATGCATTCTACCTCAGTCAACAGGATTCTAAAGGACTCATTGTCGACGGTGTGGCCATGTTCTCGCATCAATGCAGACAAAATTTGTTCTGACAGACCGTTTCTGGCACTCCCAAACGCCACCCATTTGGGACGCTGCCGGAGGATTCCGTTTCCATTGGATAATCCAATCAGCATTGAAGTCTCTGCAAAGATTCCTTTGGATTGCACTGTGGTCCAGCTCGTCTAAAGCTTTCTTTAGTTCTCTCTTTCTGCTCCTACGATGTTGGTGCCTTGATCTGGTCTGATCTCATGTACTGGCCCTCTCCTTGCTATGAATGGTCGAAGAGCGTTCATGAAGGAATTCATTTCCAACGAGTCGGCTATTTCAATGTGCACCATTCAGCTAGCTAGGCAGGTAAATAGTACTCCATAGCATTTAACATCTTTCTGTCCTTGCTTGATGTAGAAGGGACCAAAGTACTCAACGCCACTATATGTGAAGGGAGGAGAGGGTGTTATTCGCTCCTTAGGAAGGTCAGCCATCTTTTGTTCACCTGTCGTTCCACAAAGATGACAACACACCACGCACTTGGAGATGAAATGTCTCACAACAGAATTGGCGTTAAGTATCCAATATTGACTTCTTAGTTCCCCCAGCGTAATGCCCCTGCCAGCATGGACGACCTTCGTATGGGCCTCATGAATTATGAGGTACACGATGAAACTCTTCTTTGGGAGGATCACAGGATGCTTAAAGCCTTCTGAAAACTCTTCTGACTTGCTTAGCCTTCCGCCAACACGTACGAGTCCGTCCCAGTCCAGGAAAGGATCAAGGTGATCAAACGTGCTAGATTTCTTCATTTCGGACTTTATTGCCTTCGCAAATTGACAGTCACTCTCACAATCTACTCGTCGAACTTTCTGCAGAGCTTCTATTTCTTTGGGAAATGCACCGCTTTGTGCCAATTTCAGAATGGTCTTCTCTGCTCTGTCTAATTCTTCTACTCTTAGGGGCTTGCGTTTCGCATTTGTGGTACATCTCACTTTGTCTGCTCCATCCTTGGGAAGCAATGCCCTCTCATCAGAGTTTGGTTTTAGACGGAGTATCCAGTTTTTCATACGGTGCCACTCGGAAAAGTGTGTAAGCCTCTTCAAAAGGTCTGTGTTCTCTTCAACATACAAGCTGTGCACAAAAACCTTCTTTACCACAGGATCATTGTAGGAAATGTCGTCCAAGTCACCAGGAAGTTGAGGCCATTCGCTCTCAGGAAGCCATAGGAAATTTGGACCTGTAATCCAATGATGCTATTTGGATAACTCATGGCCTTTCAAACCACATGACGAGTCATTAGCCGGATTAATGTCGGTCTAATGTACCTCCACTGGTTAGGATTCGTTGCATTTCTTATTGTTTGCACACGATTCGCCACAAACATGTGGAAACGCTTCTTGTCATTTCGAATGTACTTCAAAACAGTCGCACCGTCTGTCCAATAAGTCTTACTCTCAGCAGGTTCGTCTAACTCTCTAGCAATCATCTCTCCCACTCTAACTGAAACTGTGGCTGCCGTAAGCTCAAGGCGTGGAATTGTCATGGTCTTAACGGGAGCTACGCCGGCTTTCCCCATAAGGAACGCACAATGGATGTCTCCTTTCTCGTTCTCGATTCTGAGGTATGTCACTTGACCGTAACCCATTGAGCTAGCATCAGAGACGTTGTGGATTTGTCTGGAGACAACTGTACCAAAGTCTACAGGCTTGAGACATCGCTCCATAGAGAAACGTTCCAGGGCAGGCAACTGGCTTTTCCAATTCTCCCAACATACACGGTACTCGTCGCCAATTTCTTCATCCCAGCTTGACTTGGTGCGACACAGATCCTGCAGTATTGACTTTCCGACCAACAGAAAGGGTGCTGCTATTCCCAGAGGGTCATAAACGGAAGATATCGTAGACAATATTCCTCTTCGGGTTAGTGGCTGGTCTTTAAGGATGATTCTGAAACCAAACGTATCCCACTCGATTGCTCACTGTACGCCGAGAGCCCTCTCAACCAGAAGTTCACCACTGCCTAGCTCTAATGTTCTCACGTCTTGGGCACGTGCTTCGTCTGGGACACTTTCTAGTACGGGTCTACTGTTGCTAACGAACTTGGCCAGATTGAAACCTCCGTGTACACGGGCATGGCCAACACCATGTATTCTTTGAATAGCGGACTCCTCCATTTCTTCTGGACGAAGACTGTCGTCAACATAGAAATTCTTCCTCAACACGTTAGCAGTTTCTGGACCAACAGCCTCCTCGGCGTCATCAGCTGCTTTGCGTAGCGCGAAGTTTGAACAAGTCAGCAAGGAAACCACACCAAATAGATGGACGTTCATCTGATACTCCTCAAGATTCTGCATTAAATCTCCATCAGGCCACCATAGGAAGCGCAAGAAGTCTCTCTGGCCTTCTGGTACTCGGACTTGATAGAACATAGCATCAATATCACTCATGAAGGCGATCAGTCCCTGGCAGAATCTTGTTAGAACACCCACGAGTCGATTTGTCAGGTCAGGCCCCTGCAACAATTGGTCGTTTAGCGATGTTCCTCCGAACCTGGCACTACAGTCGAATACAACCCTGATCTTGTTGGGCCTCTTAGTGTGGTAGACGCCATGGTGGGGTATGTACCAAAATTGGTCTGTCTTTGCAAATAGACGAGCTGACGGCACCTTCCTAGCAAATCCCCTGGCAATGTTACTGTTCATGAAACTGGCATAGTCCTTGTAAAATGTCCCATTATTGATAAGCTTCCTTCTTAACCAGTGTGCTCTTTGAAGGACCTGCTCCTTGTTCTCAGGAAAACGTACATCATCACGAGGGAATGGAAGGGGAATCTCGTAATGACTATCTTCTGTATGCCGAATACCCTGGGTAACTATCTTGAGAAACTTCTTATCTTCTTGCGAGTGTCCTTGTTCCTTGTCATCAGTTCGTTCGCTGAAGTCTAGTTCAAACATCTTGTTCAGCACTTGTGGAGTAACAATTTCTCTGACTGTGTTCTCTACCATGAAGTGGTGATCGAGGTGTCTACCAGAACAGACTTCCATTACAGCAAATCTATGGCAATTTACAGTAGGATGCTTTTCATTGCACCTGTATAAGGGCCCAACTATTGCCCATCCAGCAAATGTTTTAATTGCGAATGGACCACCATCTTCGCTTGCTAATACATCTCTTGGCTTGAGAGCTTTCGGACATTTCCAGCGAATCAGAAAACCGATCTTGGCATTAGGTAACTGTGGTGGCAGATCTGCTTCTATGCCTTTAAGATGTTTCCATCGATGAGCAAATTCAGGCGTAGGAATATTCTCGCAGGTAGAAAGGTCCTTTTTGGTGAAGATCTTCGCTAATTACACAGTATTGTCACCCTTTAAATCTGAAACGACCAATTCATTCAGAACCTTGGCATCATATAACTTGGTGCCATTGACGGTCTTCACCATCAGCTGTGTATCAGTGCCCTTTACACCCAAACTGGATATGATATCTTCTAGAACAAAGGAACCGGTACTGCAAGCATCAAGCAAGGCGTAAGTGAGGACTTCTCTTTCTGCAGATCTCAACCTGACAGGAACGATGGGTACAGCAGAGACAGATTCCTCAGGGCCATTGGCATTACAGGTCGCTTCGGCCATTTCAGTATGAGCATTCACAACATGATCCTTACGTTGCGAAGGCGGGGAGATCTGCTGCTTGGAGGCTACTTGATTGATGCGAAAGTTGTCATCATGAAGTCTCGTGGGATGACGACGTGAACACTTCTTACAAGTTCTCCTCTGGGCGCACCCGTTAGATCTGTGGCCAGGATCATAACATGCCAAACAGAGCTCTTTTTCTTTGAGGAACTCCCTCCTATCTGGTAAAGATCTCTTCAAGTAGGCTTGGCAGTCGTCTAAGTCATGCTCCTTGTTGCAAAGTTTACAAATGATGGCAGGGTTACATGAAGCAATCGTTTGGTCAGCAGTTACATCTGTTGCCTGATTGGAGACGTGATGCGGGGCTCGAGCACGGTCCCCGAAAGTTTTAGGTTTCCCAGAACCTTTGCCTTTGTTGGAATGATCAGGGCGATCCGATGAGCCATCCAAGTGATGGAGGGCTTCTCGCAAAAGACTGGATCTGTTGCAACCCCTGCTTCAGTGTTTACAAAGGTCACAAAATCATCAAATGTGGGGATCCTTCCTCTAGCAAGTCTCCTTTTACTGGCTTCTCGCCACCATCAGTCTTGGAGTGGAAAAGGAAGCTTTGACACCATACTTTGTAAGTTGTGTGGATGGTTGAGGATGGATAGAAAGGTTAGGGTCGACATCACGCTCCGGCACTGACCAAGAAAGATGAAAAGTCGGTCTAATGCCAGTTCATCTCCTGACCATATGAAAGGCCACTTGTTAATCTTCTTAATGTACGCATTCGATATCTCGTAACGATTCCCGTACTTCTCCTTTAGGAGTTTCTTAGCTTCTATGTAGCCACTGTTTCTATCCAGGTGAAGACATCCTTTGATGAGCTCCTTCAGTTCTCCTTGTAAGTATTGCTCCAGGTATTGCAAACAAACATCGTTAGCGCTGACTTTAGCTTCCACTTGCGATTCAAAGCTTCTAGTAAATGTGGAATATTCCAAAGGATCGCCAGTAAATTTAGTCAGCGTGAGTGACGGAAGTAAACTCTGTTGTTGTTGTTCCGCCAACAGTTCAGTTAATCTGTTTTGTTTCTGAAGAACATCACAAAACTGTGTATTTGGCTGTGTGTCGGCGACATGAAACTCAGGTGCGAGAGGGTTTAACTTCGTAGGATGTCACATCGGCTTAGGAGGTGTTTGTGTTACAGGAGCGTCATCATGGAAACCCGCAGTAAAGTTCACATTCGTTACAGTGTTTGACGTTGCACTTGGAACGGTGTAAGTACTGGAAACAGGCGGACAAGACGGCCCAGAGAGAGAAAATCCTGGTACACGAGAGGCTTCTGAGGGCACTTCCAGCTGGTGACTTAAATCTTCCTTGACACCATTCTCGATTTCTGTGAACACACGTTCACGAACTTGAGCAACTGCTAATTGTTCTTCTAAACGTAACCTCTTGGCCTTTCTCTCCAGCTCTTGCCGTTGTTCCAACATGGCCACTTTTGCAATTAATTCAGCTGCTTTCGCCTTTTCTTTCGCTCTGCTGGAGGTGATTAAGGATCTCAATGTTGCGTGAGAGCGGTGTGATGCTCGTGTACGTCTTGAACTTACTTGAGATCTAACCTCCAAATTCTGCTAGAGGACCTCTTTCGCAGACGAAATCCAACGAACAGTTTTTTCGATAAAATCGCTTATTTGCTTACTCTTTTCAGCATACCAATCGTTAGCTACGGTTAGCTGGTCACCTTCACCCTAGAGGTCATCCAACAATACAGCAACGCATCTCGTTAATTCTTCCACGGTAACACAAAATGCAGTCAGATTCCTTTCCGCGACGTCCACGTTTTCTTCCGTAGTCGCAGAAGAAACAATTTCCTTAATTTGCCGTTGGATTCTTTTATTGACAGTTTGACAGTCTGTCCATCGAAGATGAGCAATGTAAGCCTTTCCTTTCTCGGTGCGCTGCCTTCGCCTTGTTTCACCGGTTGCGAGGGCCACATCCGCAGATTCCAAACTGTCGCTTTCTGATCCAATTTGTTCCTGTCGGCTTCCAGTGCTTTCGGTTGGATCCATAACGTTTCAACGAATATTGTAGTCAACGTTCAACACGCTACTTGGCTTTAATCGACAAGATGAAATGTGCAATTTAACAATAAAGTGCGAAAAAGAGCGATGAAAAGGGAGCGATTGCTACAAACAAAATAAATTAAAAGTTATAGATGAATACAATAAAAGAAAGAGAAATAACGAGCCGAAGGTAGACAATACTTACAAACGTTGTATGACTAGGAAGCTAAGGAACACGTAAAAGGAAAATGGCAGGGTGGTAAATGAAACGAGATGATAGTAGCGTCGCAATGAAAATGCACAAATAAACTAGAAATACGCATGCAAAAGCTGACTGAAACAAAACAAAATTATGCAAAAAAACCTAACAGAATGCCGATAACATGAAAGCAAGATAAACGAAAAGAATGCGATGATCACGAAAGAATGCACGCACAAACAGAAAAAATAACAAAGAATTAAATGCGGCTGCAACACTGAACTCGAGATTCATGTGGCAAGTCACCAAGTATGTATGAAAATTCTGGGGATATACTTCATGGGTGAATGTCATAAGTAGAACAGACGCATGAATGTTTCCCTGCATTCCAAGAACAATGATGCCTAATATAGTTCAAAACCCAGGTTCCAAATGATACTCAAAATGGAAATCAAATGAATGATTGAAACAATACGAACACATGATAAAAATGAAACGCATGATAGAACCATTGCAAACAATCAAAAAGATCCAAACGATGGAAACGAAATAAACCAAACAAAGGATGCAAACATTTTCACGAAAACGTTGGTTCGAAAACATGAATGTAACACTAGAAAATCAGATGGTGTTGACTTTTTGTGAAAAATCCGTATTTGACTTGATTCTGCAACTAATGTGCAGCTCAATTTTCAAGACTTTTGTCTCAAAATTTTAATGGCAATGGAAAAGATATCAAAAATTTCAAACTCGTTCACTCCTGTTTTTATCATCAATTTCCTGTATGGTGTTTTCATTTTGTTTTCAAGTGAAAGTAAGTACATATTCAGGGGTTTTCTCATTAGGAGATAAATGCACATATAATTTATTTTCATTTGATGTCGAGAGATTGTTATAGTTGTCCTTAAATCTTATACTCCACCGTGTTTTTTAGCGTTACATATTTTGTAACAGCTCTGTACACCAACACCGTGCGCATGGCCAGAGCTGTCTGCTAATGAGAATTATTCCCATAAGCAGACACCCAAGAAAAATATGGCGGATGTCCACTTACGGGAGAGTTACATTAGCAGGTGTTAACTACATGTTTCACTGGGTAGCCAAAAATAGCAACTGAAACTCTCTATTTATGTCATATGTTTAAACTCAAAAAAAAAAAATAACTACAGTATAGAGTACACAGTCTACATTCAACAAAAAGTGGAACAGGGCTTATATATTGCTGCCATCTATACATGTATCTTTGGTGCTCCTTAAAAACATCCCAAGAACAAACAAGGTATATCGTGACCAGAGAAGGTTTGCTTGGTCCTCTGACAGTTTGGAGAAATAGACCATTATGGTTGACTGTCTCCTTGCCAGTAGAGACTTCAGTCTCATGTCAACTAAGACATCATTGACCTTGGAAATTGCCTAGGCTAGCAGTTTGTTTCCTTGCCAGTGAGAAAGTGCCGCTAGCTTCCCAACAAGTTCCAGTGCCTGTTTCACAGGTGTAACTTCTGGACATTGCAGGGGCTGGTCATATTCCTCATCGTCGTCGGCTATCTCGCACACCTGCTCTTCCTTGGTAGACGCAGCAATAGCTTCTTGTCGTATGACTTCTCTCCAATTCCAAAGTGTGGTATCCATTGGTAGCTCAAAGGCCTCAGCCTCATCATCGAATGTTGACAGTCTAGTCCAGGAGAAATATGGCTTAGCAATTCAAGAATATCCATCAGTTCTTTGGCCTCAAACAGGTCATCATCTTCTTCAGCACTGAGATTTTCAACAGGATACATCCCAACTTTCTTGAAACATTTGGACATGACTGCAGCTGGAACCTCTTTCCACGTGCTTATCACCCATCATACAACCATCAGCAAATTAACGGACTTGACAATGAGAGCCAAACAACGTCAAGGATGCGAATGCAGTTGCTATAGTAAGGCCTAGTTTAGAACATTGCGGTCTTGAAACCACAGCCAAAGAACACGCTAACACAGTGACTGGTTTAGATGAGATACTTGGTCACATTCCTTTGAGGATGGCTGTATTTGTCACCAAGTTTTTAAAGCGCAGAACAAATAAAGGGAAAGTTATTATAACAGGCAAACATGTCGACAGGGGAGCTGGGTACAGCTTGGAAACTCTCTTTTTTCATGGTAATGTTGAAGAATCATTACCGTTGCTGAAGTCCAAGCTTGATTAGCTGGGATATAGCGCTCAGTAAACTCAGTGATTGAAAACAGAAATGTAGTGTCACCATAATGTGACACTACAAAATGTTACTCATCGGACTCTTTATTTGTCAAACAAACAGACAGTTCTCCGTTGATTAATTGCAAATTAAAGACAAATTTCATTGCCAAGTGTCAGTTATTACACCTGGAGTGTCTGCTTACAAGAGAGCATAAACAAAAGAAAACTCCAATTTTTCATTTTCAAAAGTGTCCACGTCCACTTACGAGAGAGTGTCTGCATACGGGAATGTGCAAATACAGAGTTTGACTGGGAGGTAAAAAGAGGAATTGAAAACAGTGTCGGAAAGTAGTACTGTCCACTTATGAGAGTGTCCATTAGCGGAGAGTTGACTGTAATAATTTTATTGTTGATTACGCAGTCCCAAGAGGTTACTGGCCTCTTGGTAGGATTGTTTAAGTTTTTCCTGGACATAACAACATTGTACGATCGGCTGAAGGAAAGACCAAGCTTGGTGCAATGAAACATCCTGTAACTAAATTGGCATTACTTGAAGATCATTTGCCCAATTAGATGGGTTGAACAAGGGGGGAGGATCTTACCACCGCAGAACTATAGGTTTCTATCTTCAATTGGACTTGACATTACGTGGACCTTATATGAAGTGCTTTAAGTAAGAAACTCTGTAATCTGGATTATGCAAATGGTTTAAGTCATGTAGAATTTTTGGCTTTGTAAAAACTGGCTGGAGTTATGGAATAAATCACAGTCAAAAACCTACAAATGTTGTTGAGTTGAAGTATGGCAACAATTATTGTGAATAATCATTATATAAACCTAAGTTTACACATAAGCTTAAAAAATTTAAAGGCTAAAACACAGTCCATGAATGTAGTAGTAACCTTAATAGACATAATCATAAAGTGCAGTTGCTATCGGGAGAGCCGCTATGAGTACAATGTAGCTCTATGGGATTGCTTTGCCAAAATGATCTACACTGTACTTACTAAAAAGAACAGGTCGGAACAACATCACTGTTACGAAAACATGCTTGCCAAGACACACACCTAAAAACATGTATGCAATTGCATACGTGTGTCTAGTGCTAGCTAGTTGTTTCTATGCATCTTGAGTACATGTAGTTGCAGTAATCAGCAGTATCTTCTTTAAGGCCATTGGTGAAGGAGTGTTTTGTGGCCAAAGGCCTTTGTGTTACATTTGGGATGAATTGATTCTCATTGTGGGAATTTGTAATATATTGACGCATTGCAATTGTAAGAGAGCATGTAAGCAACGAACATTAATTACAAACGAGAAATGTACAACACAACACTTCTATTAACCAGAAACTGCTCAATATCTTTTAACAAAACATGTGCATATAACTTGTATTATACATGTAACTGACTGGCCAGTGCAAACAACAGCATGTCATGGGTTAAGTTATGGGTTTACAGTACCACTCAGAACTAAGCGAACCAAAATTCGCTTTAATAATGCAGTAACAAGCAAGTAGATTAATGTGCACGTACGTTTTGCTCCATTAGACTGCGTTTTGTCTTTGCGATATAGCGCATTCAAGTTAATGCATTAGTATGTATGAGCTTGGTTATTGTTCATTGCTGTTGTTACCTTTTGAACGACAACATTTGATATGAATGTCGTGTTTTCAAGGAGCGGACAAGTTCTAATTCTTTTGTACTGGCTGAATATTAAACTGCCTAAAATAAACGGATAGTAAAAGGATAATAAATGGAGAGTAGATACCTTTATAAAAGCATTAAATGTTTCCTAGAAACATTTTAACAGTAACTGAATCTCAGCATTGAGCGGCTTGGCAAAGCATTCGAACAGTTAGCAAAAATTTTATAACAGATGACTTGAAGTGTTTAAATGGTTATCTCATGTGTTCAAACAGATGACTTCAAGCATTTGAATGTTTAGCTAAACTTTTCAAACAGTCAACTTTTTGATTGAAGGGTCACTGACTTGGCACACAGTCAGCAAAATAGCCAAAATACATTGAATTATAAGCGCTTGAAAGCAGTAAGAATGATTGTAACTAATCATTAGTAAACTGGATAGATGATATAATTCAATTCAAAGCAAATTCAATTCAATTTAATTGTGACGCAAGTAAAAAACTTTTCCTGGACGGGGTAGGGAAGGTTTGCTCATAGCCTAAAATGTCACTCCTTGGATGATGACTGACATGCATTTCGAGCTCTATATACTGTCCACAACCTCAGTATGATTCAACACAAAATAGAAAACAGGGGACTGATTACCAGAAAGGTATGTTTGGTATAATATAATTCTAACACTGTAAACAAAGCGGCACATCGCATACCGTAGTTTTACGTGAATTCACATGACCCAAACACAGCTGTTCTTCTTTTCATTTGACCACCACAGTTTTTCATTTCGATTCTTTTGTTTTTGATAAAAGAAGGAAACAAAAATATGTACTAAGTTAAGCTAACTTTAAAAACTCAACATGCAACAAAACATAAGACATAAGACAGTTGTAAATCAAGCTTTCGCGAACGAGACACCAACTTGATTTATTTACATGCATATCACGGTTTCCTGTTCAGTTCCACAAGTTGTTTTACCGTTCCATTCTGTCTGTCTTCTGAACTCTGTAGCTTCTGGTTAACACTGTCTTTGGTCGTCTTAACAATAAGTTTAAAATGTTTGCTAAAACGTTTTTATAATGGTTCTAAGAGTTTCTTAATGGATATGGAATACGCTTCCAGTTAAACCGTTAAAACGGATTCAAAGATTTCTTAACAGATTGCTTTTGCCGTTTAAATGGATGCTTGGATTTTTCAACGGATTGCTTTAGCCATTTTAATGGATACCAAGATGTTCTTAACTGATACCTCTTTCTGTTTTATCGGATACAAAAAAGTTATGAACAGTTGGGAAAGCAATTCAAATGGTTTGACTGTAAGGATAAACGCTTCGCCTAACGCTTGAAACAGTTTTCATGAAACATTTAAACAGATTACAAACAGATAACAAATGGATGATAAATCTTTTTATCCGTTTAACGCATAAGGGCTAGTGCACATTTTCCTTTGTAAGTTCACATATTGCGTATAAAGAGATCTTATCAACTTGGTTCAGATGGCTTTTTGCCAGTAGAGCTTTTTATTATCCTGTTAAGGAATCCTGACTTACGTGAATCTTTCAATTTCAATTTGTAATTGAAACAAGTATATATAATGAAACAAACATACTGTCTAATTCTGGGTAGTATAAGAAAATGAAATAAACATCAATTTGAGAATGTCCATTTATTTGGTTGATGGATGATCTTTCAAGGCATGTAACCATTGTATTTCCAATCAAAACCTTTCAGAAACCGCTCAAAATCCTGCAAGATTCTTAGTGAAAAGAAAGGTAGAAATCTGAGAAAACATTGCGGCTACTCACCAACATACCAGGTATGTGATTATCCAAACAATGTCATGTCATGTCAAAGAGTGTGGGAAAACAACACTGCAATGTCCTTCGCGCAGTCAGCGGTTAGAGATTGTATTCATTTGTAACGCTCCGTAATGCTCCCATAATGCTATCTTTCTGCTAGTAAATTCACAATTTTTTCACTCCAACAGTGGTATCAAATTAAACGGAACCAAGTTTAAACAGTAAAAGTAGTTATTTTCATTAATACTTGCGTTTTAAAGGTGAAAATCAATTAAAAGAACTCAAGCAAATCTGGAGGTTTTTTCGGCCTTGCTTCGTTAGATCTGAAAAGTCACGGACTATCTTTCTTACTCACAAGTTTACTAACTTACTCACTAACAGACCCAATGACATACCAGTAACCACAAAAAATCTGTACATTGGTTTCAGAGCCATCTTTTTGAAGAAAAGGACACTCATGAGTAGACTTTCTTATGGTTATCATGGCTAGCAGCATAGCTCATGGGCACATACGCATTCTAGTAAATGCGGCCTTAATTTACAGCGTACATCTTTGCTATTGGCTATGTTATGGTTAATTGGCACCTGTCAAAACAAGGTATCTGCTGAACAAGATCACACGACCATATCGCTGGCTCAAGTTTGATGCCTATTAATGCTAACCCAGGATTGAAATTTAACTGAAGTATAAATTTTTCTTGTATAAAAATGTTTTTAGTGCTTTTGTTTTGTGTAGTTTGAGATTATTCAAACTCAAAACAGAAGGCCAAACAATATAAACAGAAAACCTCACCACAGAGTTACAAACTCAAATCAAAATTCTCGTTTATCCTGGGTTAGCTCAGTCAGGCTTTGAACATGAGAATAATGGGGCTCCGCATGGCACGTATTTTTCGAATTTGTTTTCGCTGTTGCTAAAGCACTTGACACCAAAAACGCATTTTGCTATTACAGAAAACAACGTAAAATAGAGACTGTAGTTGTTATAAACTGGAACCACGTTTGCAACAGTCATGAAAACGAGACTAGAGTAAACTTGGCTTAAGAAATGTCAGCTTATGATATACTAAACATAACAGCTTTAAGAGGTGCACAAACGAGTGGAGCTACATTTTACTGACAAAGAATTTTCAACTGAGAATATAAAATGTTACCATTAACAATGAAAAACCTACTAGGCATACCTCGTCAGGTGTTAGTTCGCTCATTTACACAGATCTCCTTATCTTGAACAGAACGTAGCACTATATAACGTTTCCACCTTCTTGAATTTTCTTCAGTGTTGCACTTGCAGTGTCGCGTTGGTTGATGAAAAAAAGATATTCTTGCGCCCGCGGTTAATCTGACGTTTACATTTGGTTATTCATGTCACGCGCTTCCGGTCCATGCGCAAAGGGTCGTGCAAAGGCCTGTCGGGATAGCATATACTCGGTTTCCCTCACATCCATTTTACGAGAAGGTTGGCGTTGTCTCGCGTCTGTTTTAAACATTATTGTAAGCAATCATGAGCAGAGACAGAGCTCCAAGGGTTTTTCTTGGTCGTCTACCTCGGGATATCAAGGAAAGAGACGTTGAGAAGTTTTTTCGAGGATTTGGACGTATCCGAGACATAAATTTGAAGAACGGATTTGGCTTTGTGGTACGTACAGATAGGTCTGTAATTATTTATAGCTTAAGTCTTCATATAAGCACACAATTACTTTCCCAAGGACGTCTGTTATAAACGAATGTGGTGTGTGTATGAACCGTTTTCCCTAAAGTCCTTTTAGCCATGTACACGTAGATTGTATGATTGAACCTTCTCAAATAATGTGTTAACTTCTCTAAGGACAATGCCTACCTTTGTCAGTGCGCACACGTTCTCTGCATCATGCAAAGCATGGTTTACACACCACAAGCTAGGGTTGAAATTGTCATAATCAACTGCACCACCAGGGGTCCGTTTCTCGAAAGCCCTGGAAACTTTTCGGGCCCATAAAGCCATAGCAAAATCTCGAACCTTACGATTACAGAGCTGTTTTATTCACATATTCTTAATATGAAGGGAAGTTCCCTTCGTACAAGAAGTTTCAGGTGTATACACTTCTCTGTTTTTAGATACAGATGGACTAAGAATGGCTTTGCGGACCCAAAAAGTTTCCGGGGCTTTCGAGAAACGGGTCCCAGGGCCGAGCTGTTCAAATGTTGGTTAACGCTAACCCAGGATTAAAAGTTAACTATTATTAATTTTTCTTGTATAAAAGTGTTTTTTACTGCTAACATTTTGTGTAGTTTAAGCTTAGTCAAGTTCAAAACTGAAGGACAAACATTATAAACAGAAAACCTCACTGAAAAGTTACAAAACTGAAATCAAAATCCTTGTTAATCGTGGTTTAGCATAATTGAGCTTTGAACAACCAGGCCCAGGATAGCAGCATATTGCCAACCACTAACGGTTAATGGCTTTCAGCTGAAAAACCAACTGTTATCTCAGGGTTTGAGCCAGGCCAGACAATTGCACAAATCCCACAGTGCAATTGAAATCATCCCTTAAAAAATCGGCTAAGGGGACAATTTTTTTTCCTTTAAACTCATCACAAATAGATGAGCTTGGGAACTGGTGCCTGAAAGGTTAGCGGGGAGCAGAAGCCATAAGCGGAAGGGGAGGTATCCAACTGGCACCGTCACACTGAATGGATCAGTGGAAACAACTTACCTGACCCATACTTACCTAGAGACCAGCAACCAAGAGGGATAAAAGTTAGAAACTCTCAAAGCAGGTTGTTTCCTGCAGACAAGAAAATGCACATCAAAATTGAAAGATCTTATATTCCGCTGAAGTTACATTTAAGATCAATTGTTCGATTACCAATCATAATGTCACACAAATTAAGATATATCAACTGTTAAAGCTGTTAAATAAAAAAAAATGAATAAATCAGTGGAAAACCTTTCTGCTGAATTTTACTACTGTGGGAGGCAACGATTCTGATTGGCCAGCCTGTAATTGTAAGTCAACAAAAAGAGTCAACACAGTCTTTTCATCTGGGATCTGTCTAGGTTTTTTACGAAGGCACGGGAAGTTTTGTTTGTAGTTTAAACCAAGTTGTTATGTTAAACATGCCTTAATGTAACAGAAGTTCACATGACATGAGTAATTTAATGCTGCCATGCAAGTTTCACAGTTTCATTGAGTCGCACACAAACATAATCGGTGAAAATCACGAAAATGAACATTATGCAAATTCAAACAATCACTGCGGGCTGTCAACGCAAACAAGAGCCGAAAAGCTGTCCACTAACGCAGGCAATGTTCAAGTTACTTGCACGGTATCTTGATAAGTATTTTTTTTATATACGATATTTGACTAGAAAATCATTTGCAGTACAATCGCAGTAACACTTAGAAATTTTCATACGGCAAGCAAGTTGAAATTTGAGTTTGCTGGAACCGGAAAGAGCTAGAAATATCATTTCACGCTCGCAGGCTGCGTTCTCTAAATTTGGTTGATTCATACACGTGTTGTTTTTCTATGCAACGAATGCTATAGAATTGTGATTCAAGACTTCAACTCCAGACTAACAATTTGGACGTTAAGATGAAATACATAATAAAAGAATAACGGAAGCCGCACGACGCGTGGTATTGTTTATTTCTATTGTTACGAATTCGAGATGTAAATCGCTTTCTCGAAAAATTCTTCAAGCATCTCGAAACTTGATACTCGAAACTCGAAACTCGAAACTCAAGCCTTGAAACTTGATTCTCGATTCTCAACTTACATTTGACTGGTACTGTAATACTCACACTGGAAAATGTAATTTCAGATTATCGACTAAACCTGTACTATGTCAGTTTTCTATAACGAAAAGCTTCACAGAACTTACCTTCACATTCACTTCTTTCGCTTCTTACTCTTTTGCTTAAAAAGTTCACCAAAGAAGACTGTTGTTCAGCCATTCCTTTCAAACTTGCACAAAACACGAATTTTCTCTCAAGAACCAGGCAAAAATGTGTTTGTTTCATACGTCTGGTTGTTTAAACACCATTGCGACAGTGGCGGGACATCGGCTAGCGTAAAAATGTAATGCATTTTTTGTGAATGACATTAAAAGGTCTTAAAAGGAATTTATTTTCAAAGTCAACATCTTTACAAATTTTAGTGTTTACCTTTCGCAAGGATGTAAAGGTAAAATACATTTCGAAACTGCACACTTCGATGCTGATGAAAACAGTATCTTCACCAAGCGCACTGAGTATTTTTTCTCCCGTGAAATGATTACGTGACGTTGTTTGTGATTTAACCTGATAATGCACAAAAGATAAAACCAAGTTGTCGATGATAGTCTTTAAAATACCGACAGTTTTGAATTACACCTTGAACTCTGGCCAAGTAATTTAAAATATAGTGTTGCAAAATGAATCAACGTCACTTTCAAAACTGTGAAATACGAAAACTTTGCGGGCTATCAAATTTTGATAATTAGATAACAAACATTAACAGCGTCGTGTCCAGCGAAAGACGGAATCTGAATATATAAGTTTGATCGCAAATTGGCACTGCTAACTAGAGGTTTGTTTTAAGAGAACATAACTGCAGATCCAGCTAATTTAACAAGCAGAAAAGAGAATGTAAACAAACCAGATGTAAATTTATTCATAGCCACCTTATTTGCATTTTGTACATCACAGCGTGCGCGAGCGAAGTGAGCAGAAAGTTCTTCTGTAAATTGCTCATTACAAAATACATCCAATCCATGAGTGAAACAATAAATAATTTTAACCCGCTCTTTTTTTCCTCTATTTTTAATTGTTATTGAAATCAGCCATTTTTTCTCGCTTATCCCCGCCAATTTGCAGCCAGCGAAAACCTCCAAGTAGACAGCGATTTCGCAGGTCGCCGGCGCGTTTTGACATCCCTGAGGAAGTGTTTGCTATCAGGTGGTTTTCATTCTATGGTGCCCTGGAGACACTGTACCACACTTGGCTGTCTCTTGTGGCCTACCTGGAATCATGTCCCAACAGTGATGATAAAGCCTGTGGATTCAAAAGCAACCTAAAGAGTTCAATTGTCGAGTTGTCACCCTCTACATGATGATGGATGTGATTCCTAGTCTCACATTCATGAGCCTTGCTTTGCAAAAGGAACAGCTGAGTCGAAAGTAAATTTCTCCATGTTTGAACTGCGATGATGCCTAAACAAAACAGGCAACAGTAATCAAATAGCAATGCCAAGCAGTGCCTAAACTAAACTGAACAGGCGATAGTTATCAGGTGGAAATGCCACGCCATGCCTAAACTGAACAAGCAAACAATTATGCCACATCAAACCTATTAAAGTTAAATGGGTAAATATAATCACATAGAAATCCATGCCACATGTAAACTAAACTGGCAACTGGACAGTAATCAAATAGCAATGCCATGCCGTGCCTAAACTATAAACAGAAACAAGCACCTGCTTCTCCTCAAGATGCCAATGCAGGAGGCAATTTTTTTGGAAATAGGTTCGATATGTATGTTCCAAGTTAAGTTTTCATCTGTATATACTCCAAGAGATTTTGTAAATTCTACTTGTTTAATAGAATTACTGTCGATAGTAAAAGACGGGAGTCTATTCATTTATATTTGTATAGAGTGATCATTTATATAGAGTGTAAAGAGGAGAGGTCCAAGGATTGTACCTTGAGGACTACCACAAGTTAAAGGTTGGCTATTTGAGAGAGAGCCATTTACAAAGCATTTCTGTGTACGATTATCCAAGTAGGATTTAAACCAGTTAGACGAGTTGCTTCTGACACCATAGGCTTTTAATTTAGATAGCAGTATAGAGTGATTGCTGGTGTCAAAAGCTCTCTTCAGATGTAGAAAAATTACTGCATTAACATTACCTTTATCGATATTGAAAGCCCAAGTATCAGTGGCTTCGAGTAAGGCAGTAGCAGTGGAGTGAAGTGAACGAAACCTTGACTGATTACAGGAAATTAGATTATTCTCAGTTAAATATTCGATTCTCTCAGAGACCTTAGCTACAACAGGAATGATAGAAATAGGGCAGTAGTTATTTAAATCGGAACATTCTCCCTGTTTAAATAAAGGAATTACTTTTGTGGACTTGCATTCAGTAGGAAAAACACCGGATACAATAGACTTATTGAAAATGGCACAAAGAGAACTTGCAACCAGATCAGCACACTCGCGAAGAAGTCGTGCCCAGATTTTATTTAGTCCCGTCGCTTTAGATTTACAAAGTTTAGATAATAAAGAAAAAACTGTTGAACAGTCAGTGTTTTTGAGTTCGAATCTATGTTCGGTCTCCTTAACATAATCTAGGTAAGACAGAGTGTCTCCTTTCTGTTGGATGGCATTGATAAGTTTCTGTCCAATACTAGAAAAATGATCATTAAAAGCAGACGAAAGTTCCAGCGGATCGCTAATGCTACTGTTATCCAGTTTAATCTCTTTAACAGAAGAGCTGTGGATTTTCCTCGAAGTAAGTTCATTAATTATTCGCCAAGTCATATGGGAATTACCTTCGTTTTCACACAACGCATTTTTGAAGAATTTTTCCTTGGCTTGTTTGATTTCACTGTTTACAGCGTTGTGACATTTTTTAAATATCATCCAGTCACATGCATTTCCAGAACGAATGGCCTTCACTTTGAGAACATCTTTATAATGCATTCTTTTCTTCGACTGAGGTGTGATCCAGGGTGATTTAGATGCCCGAATGCATTTTGTACGCAGTGGGGCATGCTTATCAACGCATTGAAAAATAGATTTTTCCAAATGTCCCACTTTGTTTGGGTCATCATAACTGTTTACCCTGTCCCAATCTTGTGTTAAAATATCATAGCGAAACCTGGCGGAGTCAAAATTGCTGAATTTCCTATAAGTTAATGTAGAGTGGCCTTTAGGTGAATTGATGGAGATCTTACGGAATACACAGATGAGACTATGGTCACTTACGCTTACATGGGACACACCAGCGGAAACAATATTATTCTGACAATTTGTAAAAATAACATCAATCAGAGTAGTAGATGTGTGAGTAATGTGAGTTGGACTATCTATTAGTTGGTGAAGATTATAAATATCAACAATATTGGTTAACAACACTGTGCTGATATCAGGAAGCGGAGAAGCCAAATTACAGTTAAAGTCACCCGTGAAATAGAATTCAACGTTCTCCGCATCAAGCTTGCCAACAAAGGATTTAAAATGAGAAAATATCTCAGTTGATGAATTAGGAGGCCTATACCAGGTAGCAATAAGAAAGGGTTTAGATCGAGGTGTACGAATCTCGATGTATGTTTTCGAGGTGTATATCACTTAGATCAGGGCGTAAAGAGAAATTTATATTAGATCGCACATAGATGCAACCTCCCCCACCAAATCTACCGTTACATTCACGATCGCGGCAAATGATATCATAACTGGGAATGTAAACCTCGTCGTGCTGACAGAATCATCGAGCCTCGTCTCATGAATAGATAATATATCAAGAGGGTTATCAGAGAGCAAACCTCTCAGCTTGTCAATGTGTTTCGACAAACTTGCAATATTTAAGGAGGCTAATTTAAAGCCACGCATTGAAGGTAAAAAGGCAGAAGACTCACGAGATAAATTTGAATTCTCTTCCGCTACAGAGATTGCATCGGCCCTAGAAGACTCGTAAGAGAAATTGAAATTTTCTTTGGCCGCAGAGGTTTGATCGGCACCCTTGGAAATAGGAATTCAGTGCATGGAGCTATTATCTAAGGCATTCACAAAGTTACTAAAAAGGATGTTATTACCTTTTTCATTGAGATGTAGTCTGCTCTTATTTAGACAATTTCTGTTGATGTTTTGATGTTTAATCATTCTCCAGTCATTTTGATTACAGTATTTCATAAGGCGCTTGTTAACAGCTTTCACAGCATCATTTGGAACATTATCTGATCTTGACACCAGCTCCAATAAGATAACTTCAGCATTGGATTCCATTTCAATTTTCCTGGCAAGGTCCATAATGTTCTCAGCTACCACGGTTGGAGTATGGTCACGTAGGTCGTTCATTCCCACGTGGAGAATAATCTGTTGAGGGCTCTTGTCGACAGTAGGCATTAGGTAAAGATTTAACAACCACACGATGGCCGACGTTCCTACCCAGCCTCCGTCCCTGTATTTGTTTTATCATAGAATCGCCCACCAAGACAGTTGTGAATGACTTGTCTGCATTACTAGAAGGTGTAGAATCTATCACCGAATCCTCATGTCTCAGGGGCTCAAAATGATTCCGATGGTTGACATGTTGAGTTGGATCTCGAGGTTTCGATTTCTTTGTCTTCTCGCCGCCAGAAACATTTTTGAACTGAGACCTGTTATCATCACCTACCTGATCAGAACGGGATATTGGCCTATCGTCTGACAAGTTCATTAAATCTTTCGTAACAATTTGTAGTGCAGTTTTCAAGGAATCCCTCTCTTCAGTAAGCTTTTTCGCTGCGTCAATTTCTTGATTCAACCTTGTCCTCAAGATGCAAATTTCGTCATTCAAGTCTTGGTTCTTTTGTTTCAAAGAGTTGATGAGGTCATAAATCACAATGGAAAAAAAATACAAAAAAAATAAATGACAATGGAACCAAATTTAGCACCATTAGGTTTTAATGTCCTGAACAATTGAAAGTAGAATCAGTGCGTCTGGCAGGTCACGTGACATTTAGCGGAAAATAGCCTTTACTTGAGGGATTGGTGGTGGTTTTTAGTAATATCCAGCAAAAACACATTTTAGATGTAGGTCAATTATTTGCATCTTCTCACGTTTGGATCTTCCCTCATTCTGTAGAAAAAAATTATAGGGATAAAGGTCATTTATTTCAACAAAATTTGACTTTGATCATTCATATCTTCTAAAATATGAAATGAAGGAAGATTATTCCAAACGTAGCGAGGTAGATTATTTAAATTTGCATCAAAAATGCTCATTTATTGTTCAATATAGTTAAAACTCATGACCAATTCACTGATTAACTAAATTTTAACAAATTGGTCATATGATCAAAACAAAATTTTAGCTCAGTGAAACAAATATAACAAGAGTTATAGCTTCCCAAGGCCTTTAAACTGCTTGAGGACACCATCCCTAAGCTTGCATACATGTATACGAGCAATGTTTTAACCCAAGGTGAATTGTCACTTACGTAATTACGTGTACATGTTATTTTGGGGAAATTGTCAGGAATTTGAAGATTATAAAGATGCTGATGATGCTGTTTACGAAATGAACCACAAGGAATTCATGGGAGAAAGGTATGTCAAATTAAGAACTTTTTATCCCTTTCCTTTTCGGTGAGGATTCCATGTTTCACACGATAGACATTGTATGATTAATGAAAGGTAAACCTATAAACATGACCACTTAAACAGTTTTGTATGATTAAACTATGTCTCATCTGCTCAATAAAGCTTTGCCAACAATACCATGTAAGCCTTAAGGACTGACCAAACGTACTCAAATGGGCATCACTCAACTTGCATTGACGTAGGTTGGGTGGCCAAACAGTGAAAAACTTACGTTGACTTGTGTGCAAATTTGATCTCAACCAAAGTAAGTGCCAGTCAACATAAGTGCTCACAAGGCCTGACCAAAGAGAGTTGCAAGTAGACCCAAGTTTACAACTTGCACCTACCTGAGAGTCTGTTTACACAGTCCACAAAGTACAAGGAACGCCATATTTTTGCAATATTTGTCCCAGGGCTAGTTAACAACGTACAGTACCGCTCAAAAGTAAGTTACCACCATCTCACAAGACTCCTCTCGAAAGAAACAAGACGAGTACGAGACGTGACTCGTTTCTCGCGAGTGCACTGGAAGTACCAATACTTTGCATTCATTGGTATTCGAAACCTGTTTTGTGTATAAGACGTCTGTATCGTATCATATCGATTAGCGCGGTAGACACGATTTTCGTTCTCATCAGCAGTGCATGTGTACCGTGTGTGTATTATAAATTCTCAAGCGTCCAATATTATTTCATATACATCGGCCAAACCTTTTCCAGCCAGACGTGCTTAACACTTAGTTTTTGTAAATACATGCATGATAAAAGTTGAAGGTATCTGAATCGTCAGCAACAGTCACTCGTGTTTACAAATATGTTTTACAGTTGTATCAATTCTCGTATTGTATAGATCTTAAACCAAGGTTTGTTTGCAACCCTAAACAGGATTCATACAGTTGATAATCAACATGTAGTGTTCATGAAACAACATGTAGAGTTTTGTCACATGCAATTTACATGTTGCAAGTTAAAGCCACGATCGTGATCAATAAGTCAACACAGCAGCGCCACCCCTGCTCCCGACTGATTTGTTGGGAAACTCAACTAACTTTTTATCCAAAAATTTTGACCATGCAAAACGACCCTAAGTGATCCATCGAATAACTTAAAATTCAAACTTGTGAATACATGCTTTGCACATGAGGCCTCGATTAACTTTTTATTCAAAGGTTGTGAACATGTGAAACCACACTTGGATCATAAATCACTTCCCTTCACTTATTTATTCAAACTTGTGAACGCTCACTTTGCACATGAAATCTTGACTAACTTTTTATTCACACTTGTAAACATGCGACACCACGCTTTGATCATGAAACCTCGAATAACATTTTCTTCAAACTTGTGAACATGCAAAACCATGCTTTGATCATGAAACCTCAACTAATTATTACTCAACCCTGCATCAACCGATATATAAAATGTTTTCTCACATACCGTTCGAAATCTTCTCTGTCGAGCAACAAAAATTCTATCTGCTAAAGAGAGAGTATTGTACCATTTGAAAAAACGATTTATACCAAATAGAACCGGCGATGTTTTTGCCCCAGAGCTTTGCAAAACAAACTTCATTGGGGTATTAAATTGACTGCAGCTAAACAGAACTTTCCCTTGCAGAAACATTGACTTCATGTAAATGTGGCATCACATAAACAGTATTAGAAACTCCTGTCTTCAAAGATATAGTATTTTGGCGTTTGAATGAACGATTTATGCCAAATAGAACTTTACATATTTTAAGTGTTTGCCTTGACGTTTTGGAGAACAATAAAGTTCATTTATGTTGTTGACTCGTCGACGCGTACCAGTAGGAAGAACTCGCGCCAGCAGAACAATTTAAAACTAATGTAAACGGCGCATCTCAGAAACCTTGATAAAAAACTCCTGTCTTCAAAGATATAGTATTTTGGCGTTTGAATGAACGATTTATGCCAAAGAGAACCGGAGATATCATTTTTTCAACAACTTCCATGACGCTTTTATGGCTCCCATTTATAAACAATTGACTCGCCGGTGCATGCCAAAAGCCGGAACATTTTTCTCCTACACAAAATTAAATGTTTGTTTGAGTTAGTGGTTATTGAAGAGCGAGCAAATGTAGGTAACTGAATCATTCGGAGTGAGCAAGATTCACAAAATCAACTCTTTGCCCCCATGATCGCATGAATTGAAACGCACGTAACTCTACTTGTAGTTACGTTCGATGTTCGATATTACCTTTGTTCAATATGAATCGAGCAAAAGATCGATGCATGTTTTGTTTGACGGTCCCATCGATTTGACAAGGAACTGCAGAGCAGCAATCATTACACAAAACCGGTTTTTTATGCATAATATATGCCATACTAAAGGCTTCAGTGATTCTCGAGAGAAACGAGACGCGTCTCGCAAGAAACAAGAAATGTATCGAGAGAAAGGAGACGAAAGGTGGTAACTTACTTTTGAGTGGTACTGTAGTGTGTGCTAGGTTTAAAGATATTAGAACCTCTC